>NW_027472846.1:0-225230 GCF_030347505.1 Rhynchophorus ferrugineus
AAATCGCCAATAGATAAGACCATTTTACAATTTGGGCCCAAGTTAGAAGCAGATCCCTAAGGTGTAAATTATCGATAGTCCATATCTCGGAAACTATAACAGATAATGCAATTTGGCAACCGGCAATGTAATTAGCATGCCGAATATTACTTGGAATGTGAATTGGAACGAAATAGCCAATAGATAAGACCATTTTACAATTTGGGCCCAAGTTAGAAGCAGAGCCTAAGGTGTAAATTATCGATAGTCCATATCTCTGAAACTATAAGAGATAATGCAATTTGGCAACCGGCAATGTAATCAGCATGCCGAGTATTACTTGGAATGTGAATTGGAACGAAATCACCAATAGATAAGGCCATTTTACAATTTGGGCCCAAGTTAGAAGCAGAGCCTAAGGTGCAAATTATCGATAGTCCATATCTCGGAAACTATAAGAGATAATGCAATTTGGCAACCGGCAATGTAATTAGCATGCCGAATATTATTTGGAATGTGAATTGGAACGAAATCGCCAATAGATAAGACCATTTTACAATTTGGGCCCAAGTTAGAAGCAGAGCCTAAGGTGTAAATTATCGATAGTCCATATCTCGGAAACTATAAGAGATAATGCAATTTGGCAACCGGCAATGTAATTAGCATGCCGAATATTACTTGGAATGTGAATTGGAACGAAATCGCCAATAGATAAGACCATTTTACACTTTGGGCCCAAGTTAGAAGCAGAGCCTAAGGTGTAAATAATCGATAGTCCATATCTCGAAAACTATAAGAGATAATGCAATTTGGCAACCGGCAATGTAATTAGCATGCCGAATATTACTTGGAATGTGAATTGGAACGAAATCGCCAATAGATAAGACCATTTTACAATTTGGGCCCAAGTTAGAAGCAGAGCCTAAGGTGTAAATTATCGATAGTCCATATCTCGGAAACTATAAGAGATAATTCAATTTGGCAACCGGCAATGTAATTAGCATGCCGGATATTACTTGGAATGTGAATTGGAACGAAATCGCCAATAGATAAGACCATTTTACAATTTGGGGCCCAAGTTAGAAGCAGAGCCTAAGGTGTAAATTATCGATAGTCCATATCTCGGAAACTATAAGAGATAATGCAATTTGGCAACCGGCAATGTAATTAGCATGCCGAATATTATTTGGAATGTGAATTGGAACGAAATCGCCAATAGATAAGGCGATTTTACAATTTGGGCCCAAGTTAGAAGCAGAGCCTAAGGTGTAAATTATCGATAGTCCATATCTCGGAAACTACAAGAGATAATGCAATTTGGCAACCGGCAATGTAATTAGCATGCCGAATATTACTTGGAATGTGAATTGGAACGAAATCGCCAATAGATAAGACCATTTTACAATTTGGGCCCAAGTTAGAAGCAGAGCCTAAGGTGTAAATTATCGATAGTCCATATCTCGGAAACTATAAGAGATAATGCAATTTGGCAACCGGCAATGTAATTAGCATGCCGAATATTACTTGGAATGTGAATTGGAACGAAATCGGCAATAGATAAGACCATTTTACAATTTGGGCCCAAGTTAGAAGCAGAGCCTAAGATGTAAATTATCGATAGTCCATATCTCGGAAACTATAAGAGATAATGCAATTTAGCAACCGGCAATGTAATTAGCATGCCGAATATTACTTGGAATGTGAATTGGAACGAAATCGCCAATAGATAAGACCATTTTACAATTTGGGCCCAAGTTAGAAGCAGAGCCTAAGGTGTAAATTATCGATAGTCCATATCTCGGAATCTATAAGAGATAATGCAATTTGGCAACCGGCAATGTAATTAGCATGCCGAATATTACCTGGAATGTGAATTGGAACGAAATCGCCAATAGGTAAGACCATTTTACAATTTGGGCCCAAGTTAGAAGCAGAGCCTAAGGTGTAAATTATCGATAGTCCATATCTCGGAAACTATAAGAGATAATGCAATTTGGCAACCGGCAATGTAATTAGCATGCCGAATACTACTTGGAATGTGAATTGGAACGAAATCGCCAATAGATAAGACCATTTTACAGTTTGGGCCCAAGTTAGAAGCAGAGCCTAAGGTTAAAAATAATCGATAGTCCATATCTCGGAAACTATAAGAGATAATGCAATTTGGGAACCCGCAATGTAATTAGCATGCCGAATATTACTTGGAATGTGAATTGGAACGAAATCGCCAATAGAGAAGACCATTTTACAATTTGGGCCCAAGTTAGAAGCAGAGCCTAAGGTGTAAATTATTGATAGTCCATATCTCGGAAACTATAAGAGATAATGCAATTTGGCAACCGGCAATGTAATTAGCATGCCGAATATTACTTGGAATGTGAATTGGAACGAAATCGCCAATAGATAAGACCATTTTACAATTTGGGCCCAAGTTAGAAGCAGAGCCTAAGGTGTAAATTATCGATAGTCCATATCTCGGAAACTATAAGAGATAATGCAATTTGGCAACCGGCAATGTAATTAGCATGCCGAATATTACTTGGAATGTGAATTGGAACGAAATCGCCAATAGATAAGACCATTTTACAATTTGGGCCCAAGTTAGAAGCAGAGCCTAAGGTATAAATTATCGATAGTCCGTATCTCGGAAACTATAAGAGATAATGCAATTTGGCAACCGGCAATGTAATTAGCATGCCGAATATTACTTGGACTGTGAATTGGAACGAAATCGCCAATAGATAAGACCATTTTACAATTTGGGCCCAAGTTAGAAGCAGAGCCTAAGGTGTAAATTATCGATAGTCCATATCTCGGAAACTATAAGAGATAATGCAATTTGGCAACCGGCAATGTAATTAGCATGCCGAATATTACTTGGAATGTGAATTGGAACGAAATCGCCAATAGATAAGACCATTTTACAATTTGGGCCCAAGTTAGAAGCAGAGCCTAAGGTGTAAATAATCGATAGTCCATATCTCGGAAACTATAAGAGATAATGCTATTTGGCAACCGGCAATGTAATTAGCATGCCGAATATTACTTGGAATGTGAATTGGAACGAAATCGCCAATAGATAAGACCATTTTACAATTTGGGCCCAAGTTAGAAGCAGAGCCTAAGGTGTAAATTATCGATAGTCCATATCTCGGAAACTATAAGAGATAATTCAATTTGGCAACCGGCAATGTAATTAGCATGCCGGATATTACTTGGAATGTGAATTGGAACGAAATCGCCAATAGATAAGACCATTTTACAATTTGGGCCCAAGTTAGAAGCAGAGCCTAAGGTGTAAATTATCGATAGTCCATATCTCGGAAACTATAAGAGATAATGCAATTTGGCAACCGGCAATGTAATTAGCATGCCGAATATTATTTGGAATGTGAATTGGAACGAAATCGCCAATAGATAAGGCGATTTTACAATTTGGGCCCAAGTTAGAAGCAAAGCCTAAGGTGTAAATTATCGATAGTCCATATCTCGGAAACTACAAGAGATAATGCAATTTGGCAACCGGCAATGTAATTAGCATGCCGAATATTACTTGGAGTGTGAATTGGAACGAAATCGCCAATAGATAAGACCATTTTACAATTTGGGCCCAAGTTAGAAGCAGAGCCTAAGGTGTAAATTATCGATAGTCCATATCTCGGAAACTATAAGAGATAATGCAATTTGGCAACCGGCAATGTAATTAGCATGCCGAATATTACTTGGAATGTGAATTGGAATGAAATCGCCAATAGATAAGACCATTTTATTATTTGGGCCCAAGTTAGAAGCAGAGCCTAAGGTGTAAATTATCGATAGTCCATATCTCGGAAACTATAAGAGATAATGCAATTTGGCAACCGGCAATGTAATTAGCATGCCGAATATTACTTGGAATGTGAATTGGAACGAAATCGGCAATAGAGAAGACCATTTTACAATTTGGGCCCAAGTTAGAAGCAGAGCCTAAGATGTAAATTATCGATAGTCCATATCTCGGAAACTATAAGAGATAATGCAATTTAGCAACCGGCAATGTAATTAGCATGCCGAATATTACTTGGAATGTGAATTGGAACGAAAGCGCCAATAGATAAGACCATTTTACAATTTGGGCCCAAGTTAGAAGCAGAGCCTAAGGTGTAAATTATCGATAGTCCATATCTCGGAATCTATAAGAGATAATGCAATTTGGCAACCGGCAATGTAATTAGCATGCCGAATGTTACCTGGAATGTGAATTTGAACGAAATCGCCAATAGGTAAAACCATTTTACAATTTGGGCCCAAGTTAGAAGCAGAGCCTAAGGTGTAAATTATCGATAGTCCATATCTCGGAAACTATAAGAGATAATTCAATTTGGCAACCGGCAATGTAATTAGCATGCCGGATATTACTTGGAATGTGAATTGGAACGAAATCGCCAATAGATAAGACCATTTTACAATTTGGGCCCAAGTTAGAAGCAGAGCCTAAGGTTAAAAATAATCGATAGTCCATATCTCGGAAACTATAAGAGATAATGCAATTTGGGAACTGGCAATGTAATTAGCATGCCGAATATTACTTGGAATGTGAATTGGAACGAAATCGCCAATAGATAAGACCATTTTACAATTTGGGCCCATGTTAGAAGCAGAGCCTAAGGTGTAAATTATCGATAGTCCATATCTCGGAAACTATAGGAGATAATTCAATTTGGCAACCGGCAATGTAATTAGCATGCCGAATATTACTTGGAATGTGAATTGGAACGAAATCGCCTATAGATAAGACCATTTTACAATTTGGGCCCAAGTTAGAAGCAGAGCCTAAGGTGTAAATTATCGATAGTCCATATCTCGGAAACTATAAGAGATAATGCAATTTGGCAACCGGCAATATAATTAGCATGCCGAATATTACTTGGAATGTGAATTGGAACGAAATCGCCAATAGATAAGACCATTTTACAATTTGGGCCCAAGTTAGAAGCAGAGCCTAAGGTGTAAATTATCGATAGTCCATATCTCGGAAACTATAAGAGATAATGCAATTTGGCAACTGGCAATGTAATTAGCATGCCGAATATTACTTGGAATGTGAATTGGAATGAAATCGCCAATAGATAAGACCATTTTATTATTTGGGCCCAAGTTAGAAGCAGAGCCTAAGGTGTAAATTATCGATAGTCCATATCTCGGAAACTATAAGAGATAATGCAATTTGGCAACCGGCAATGTAATTAGCATGCCGAATATTATTTGGAATGTGAATTGGAACGAAATCGCCAATAGATAAGGCGATTTTACAATTTGGGCCCAAGTTAGAAGCAAAGCCTAAGGTGTAAATTATCGATAGTCCATATCTCGGAAACTACAAGAGATAATGCAATTTGGCAACCGGCAATGTAATTAGCATGCCGAATATTACTTGGAATGTGAATTGGAACGAAATCGCCAATAGATAAGACCATTTTACAATTTGGGCCCAAGTTAGAAGCAGAGCCTAAGGTGTAAATTATCGATAGTCCATATCTCGGAAACTATAAGAGATAATGCAATTTGGCAACCGGCAATGTAATTAGCATGCCGAATATTACTTGGAATGTGAATTGGAATGAAATCGCCAATAGATAAGACCATTTTATTATTTGGGCCCAAGTTAGAAGCAGAGCCTAAGGTGTAAATTATCGATAGTCCATATCTCGGAAACTATAAGAGATAATGCAATTTGGCAACCGGCAATGTAATTAGCATGCCGAATATTACTTGGAATGTGAATTGGAACGAAATCGGCAATAGAGAAGACCATTTTACAATTTGGGCCCAAGTTAGAAGCAGAGCCTAAGATGTAAATTATCGATAGTCCATATCTCGGAAACTATAAGAGATAATGCAATTTAGCAACCGGCAATGTAATTAGCATGCCGAATATTACTTGGAATGTGAATTGGAACGAAATCGCCAATAGATAAGACCATTTTACAATTTGGGCCCAAGTTAGAAGCAGAGCCTAAGGTGTAAATTATCGATAGTCCATATCTCGGAATCTATAAGAGATAATGCAATTTGGCAACCGGCAATGTAATTAGCATGCCGAATGTTACCTGGAATGTGAATTTGAACGAAATCGCCAATAGGTAAAACCATTTTACAATTTGGGCCCAAGTTAGAAGCAGAGCCTAAGGTGTAAATTATCGATAGTCCATATCTCGGAAACTATAAGAGATAATTCAATTTGGCAACCGGCAATGTAATTAGCATGCCGGATATTACTTGGAATGTGAATTGGAACGAAATCGCCAATAGATAAGACCATTTTACAATTTGGGCCCAAGTTAGAAGCAGAGCCTAAGGTTAAAAATAATCGATAGTCCATATCTCGGAAACTATAAGAGATAATGCAATTTGGGAACTGGCAATGTAATTAGCATGCCGAATATTACTTGGAATGTGAATTGGAACGAAATCGCCAATAGATAAGACCATTTTACAATTTGGGCCCATGTTAGAAGCAGAGCCTAAGGTGTAAATAATCGATAGTCCATATCTCGGAAACTATAGGAGATAATTCAATTTGGCAACCGGCAATGTAATTAGCATGCCGAATATTACTTGGAATGTGAATTGGAACGAAATCGCCTATAGATAAGACCATTTTACAATTTGGGCCCAAGTTAGAAGCAGAGCCTAAGGTGTAAATTATCGATAGTCCATATCTCGGAAACTATAAGAGATAATGCAATTTGGCAACCGGCAATGTAATTAGCATGCCGAATATTACTTGGAATGTGAATTGGAACGAAATCGCCAATAGATAAGACCATTTTACAATTTGGGCCCAAGTTAGAAGCAGAGCCTAAGGTGTAAATTATCGATAGTCCATATCTCGGAAACTATAAGAGATAATGCAATTTGGCAACTGGCAATGTAATTAGCATGCCGAATATTACTTGGAATGTGAATTGGAATGAAATCGCCAATAGATAAGACCATTTTATTATTTGGGCCCAAGTTAGAAGCAGAGCCTAAGGTGTAAATTATCGATAGTCCATATCTCGGAAACTATAAGAGATAATGCAATTTGGCAACCGGCAATGTAATTAGCATGCCGAATATTACTTGGAATGTGAATTGGAACGAGATCGGCAATAGATAAGACCATTTTACAATTTGGGCCCAAGTTAGAAGCAGAGCCTAAGATGTAAATTATCGATAGTCCATATCTCGGAAACTATAAGAGATAATGCAATTTAGCAACCGGCAATGTAATTAGCATGCCGAATATTACTTGGAATGTGAATTGGAACGAAATCGCCAATAGATAAGACCATTTTACAATTTGGGCCCAAGTTAGAAGCAGAGCCTAAGGTGTAAATTATCGATAGTCCATATCTCGGAATCTATAAGAGATAATGCAATTTGGCAACCGGCAATGTAATTAGCATGTCGAATATTACCTGGAATGTGAATTGGAACGAAATCGCCAATAGGTAAGACCATTTTACAATTTGGGCCCAAGTTAGAAGCAGAGCCTAAGGTGTAAATTATCGATAGTCCATATCTCTGAAACTATAAGAGATAATGCAATTTGGCAACCGGCAATCTAATTAGCATGCCGAATATTATTTGGAATGTGAATTGGAACGAAATCGCCAATAGATAAGACCATTTTACAATTTGGGCCCAAGTTAGAAGCAGAGCCTAAGGTGTAAATTATCGATAGTCCATATCTCGGAAACTATAAGAGATAATGCAATTTGGCAACCGGCAATGTAATTAGCATGCCGAATATTACTTGGAATGTGAATTGGAACGAAATCGCCAATAGATAAGACCATTTTACAATTTGGGCCCAAGTTAGAAGCAGAGCCTAAGGTGTAAATAATCGATAGTCCATATCTCGGAAACTATAAGAGATAATGCAATTTGGCAACCGGCAATGTAATTAGCATGCCGAATATTACTTGGAATGTGAATTGGAACGAAATCGCCAATAGATAAGACCATTTTACAATTTGGGCCCAAGTTAGAAGCAGAGCCTAAGGTGTAAATTATCGATAGTCCATATCTCGGAAACTATAAGAGATAATTCAATTTGGCAACCGGCAATGTAATTAGCATGCCGGATATTACTTGGAATGTGAATTGGAACGAAATCGCCAATAGATAAGGCGATTTTACAATTTGGGCCCAAGTTAGAAGCAAAGCCTAAGGTGTAAATTATCGATAGTCCATATCTCGGAAACTACAAGAGATAATGCAATTTGGCAACCGGCAATGTAATTAGCATGCCGAATATTACTTGGAATGTGAATTGGAACGAAATCGCCAATAGATAAGACCATTTTACAATTTGGGCCCAAGTTAGAAGCAGAGCCTAAGGTGTAAATTATCGATAGTCCATATCTCGGAAACTATAAGAGATAATGCAATTTGGCAACCGGCAATGTAATTAGCATGCCGAATATTACTTGGAATGTGAATTGGAATGAAATCGCCAATAGATAAGACCATTTTATTATTTGGGCCCAAGTTAGAAGCAGAGCCTAAGGTGTAAATTATCGATAGTCCATATCTCGGAAACTATAAGAGATAATGCAATTTGGCAACCGGCAATGTAATTAGCATGCCGAATATTACTTGGAATGTGAATTGGAACGAAATCGGCAATAGAGAAGACCATTTTACAATTTGGGCCCAAGTTAGAAGCAGAGCCTAAGATGTAAATTATCGATAGTCCATATCTCGGAAACTATAAGAGATAATGCAATTTAGCAACCGGCAATGTAATTAGCATGCCGAATATTACTTGGAATGTGAATTGGAACGAAATCGCCAATAGATAAGACCATTTTACAATTTGGGCCCAAGTTAGAAGCAGAGCCTAAGGTGTAAATTATCGATAGTCCATATCTCGGAATCTATAAGAGATAATGCAATTTGGCAACCGGCAATGTAATTAGCATGCCGAATGTTACCTGGAATGTGAATTTGAACGAAATCGCCAATAGGTAAAACCATTTTACAATTTGGGCCCAAGTTAGAAGCAGAGCCTAAGGTGTAAATTATCGATAGTCCATATCTCGGAAACTATAAGAGATAATTCAATTTGGCAACCGGCAATGTAATTAGCATGCCGGATATTACTTGGAATGTGAATTGGAACGAAATCGCCAATAGATAAGACCATTTTACAATTTGGGCCCAAGTTAGAAGCAGAGCCTAAGGTTAAAAATAATCGATAGTCCATATCTCGGAAACTATAAGAGATAATGCAATTTGGGAACTGGCAATGTAATTAGCATGCCGAATATTACTTGGAATGTGAATTGGAACGAAATCGCCAATAGATAAGACCATTTTACAATTTGGGCCCATGTTAGAAGCAGAGCCTAAGGTGTAAATAATCGATAGTCCATATCTCGGAAACTATAGGAGATAATTCAATTTGGCAACCGGCAATGTAATTAGCATGCCGAATATTACTTGGAATGTGAATTGGAACGAAATCGCCTATAGATAAGACCATTTTACAATTTGGGCCCAAGTTAGAAGCAGAGCCTAAGGTGTAAATTATCGATAGTCCATATCTCGGAAACTATAAGAGATAATGCAATTTGGCAACCGGCAATGTAATTAGCATGCCGAATATTACTTGGAATGTGAATTGGAACGAAATCGCCAATAGATAAGACCATTTTACAATTTGGGCCCAAGTTAGAAGCAGAGCCTAAGGTGTAAATTATCGATAGTCCATATCTCGGAAACTATAAGAGATAATGCAATTTGGCAACTGGCAATGTAATTAGCATGCCGAATATTACTTGGAATGTGAATTGGAATGAAATCGCCAATAGATAAGACCATTTTATTATTTGGGCCCAAGTTAGAAGCAGAGCCTAAGGTGTAAATTATCGATAGTCCATATCTCGGAAACTATAAGAGATAATGCAATTTGGCAACCGGCAATGTAATTAGCATGCCGAATATTACTTGGAATGTGAATTGGAACGAGATCGGCAATAGATAAGACCATTTTACAATTTGGGCCCAAGTTAGAAGCAGAGCCTAAGATGTAAATTATCGATAGTCCATATCTCGGAAACTATAAGAGATAATGCAATTTAGCAACCGGCAATGTAATTAGCATGCCGAATATTACTTGGAATGTGAATTGGAACGAAATCGCCAATAGATAAGACCATTTTACAATTTGGGCCCAAGTTAGAAGCAGAGCCTAAGGTGTAAATTATCGATAGTCCATATCTCGGAATCTATAAGAGATAATGCAATTTGGCAACCGGCAATGTAATTAGCATGTCGAATATTACCTGGAATGTGAATTGGAGCGAAATCGCCAATAGGTAAGACCATTTTACAATTTGGGCCCAAGTTAGAAGCAGAGCCTAAGGTGTAAATTATCGATAGTCCATATCTCTGAAACTATAAGAGATAATGCAATTTGGCAACCGGCAATCTAATTAGCATGCCGAATATTATTTGGAATGTGAATTGGAACGAAATCGCCAATAGATAAGACCATTTTACAATTTGGGCCCAAGTTAGAAGCAGAGCCTAAGGTGTAAATTATCGATAGTCCATATCTCGGAAACTATAAGAGATAATGCAATTTGGCAACCGGCAATGTAATTAGCATGCCGAATATTACTTGGAATGTGAATTGGAACGAAATCGCCAATAGATAAGACCATTTTACAATTTGGGCCCAAGTTAGAAGCAGAGCCTAAGGTGTAAATAATCGATAGTCCATATCTCGGAAACTATAAGAGATAATGCAATTTGGCAACCGGCAATGTAATTAGCATGCCGAATATTACTTGGAATGTGAATTGGAACGAAATCGCCAATAGATAAGACCATTTTACAATTTGGGCCCAAGTTAGAAGCAGAGCCTAAGGTGTAAATTATCGATAGTCCATATCTCGGAAACTATAAGAGATAATTCAATTTGGCAACCGGCAATGTAATTAGCATGCCGGATATTACTTGGAATGTGAATTGGAACGAAATCGCCAATAGATAAGACCATTTTACAATTTGGGCCCAAGTTAGAAGCAGAGCCTAAGGTGTAAATTATCGATAGTCCATATCTCGGAAACTATAAGAGATAATGCAATTTGGCAACCGGCAATGTAATTAGCATGCCGAATATTACTTGGAATGTGAATTGGAACGAAATCGCCAATAGGTAAGACCATTTTACAATTTGGGCCCAAGTTAGAAGCAGAGCCTAAGGTGTAAATTATCGATAGTCCATATCTCGGAAACTATAGGAGATAATTCAATTTGGCAACCGGCAATGTAATTAGCATGCCGAATATTACTTGGAATGTGAATTGGAACGAAATCGCCAATAGATAAGACCATTTTACAATTTGGGCCCAAGTTAGAAGCAGATCCTAAGGTGTAAATTATCGATAGTCCATATCTCGGAAACTATAACAGATAATGCAATTTGGCAACCGGCAATGTAATTAGCATGCCGAATATTACTTGGAATGTGAATTGGAACGAAATAGCCAATAGATAAGACCATTTTACAATTTGGGCCCAAGTTAGAAGCAGAGCCTAAGGTGTAAATTATCGATAGTCCATATCTCTGAAACTATAAGAGATAATGCAATTTGGCAACCGGCAATGTAATCAGCATGCCGAGTATTACTTGGAATGTGAATTGGAACGAAATCACCAATAGATAAGGCCATTTTACAATTTGGGCCCAAGTTAGAAGCAGAGCCTAAGGTGCAAATTATCGATAGTCCATATCTCGGAAACTATAAGAGATAATGCAATTTGGCAACCGGCAATGTAATTAGCATGCCGAATATTATTTGGAATGTGAATTGGAACGAAATCGCCAATAGATAAGACCATTTTACAATTTGGGCCCAAGTTAGAAGCAGAGCCTAAGGTGTAAATTATCGATAGTCCATATCTCGGAAACTATAAGAGATAATGCAATTTGGCAACCGGCAATGTAATTAGCATGCCGAATATTACTTGGAATGTTAATTGGAACGAAATCGCCAATAGATAAGACCATTTTACACTTTGGGCCCAAGTTAGAAGCAGAGCCTAAGGTGTAAATAATCGATAGTCCATATCTCGAAAACTATAAGAGATAATGCAATTTGGCAACCGGCAATGTAATTAGCATGCCGAATATTACTTGGAATGTGAATTGGAACGAAATCGCCAATAGTTAAGACCATTTTACAATTTGGGCCCAAGTTAGAAGCAGAGCCTAAGGTGTAAATTATCGATAGTCCATATCTCGGAAACTATAAGAGATAATTCAATTTGGCAACCGGCAATGTAATTAGCATGCCGGATATTACTTGGAATGTGAATTGGAACGAAATCGCCAATAGATAAGACCATTTTACAATTTGGGCCCAAGTTAGAAGCAGAGCCTAAGGTGTAAATTATCGATAGTCCATATCTCGGAAACTATAAGAGATAATGCAATTTGGCAACCGGCAATGTAATTAGCATGCCGAATATTATTTGGAATGTGAATTGGAACGAAATCGCCAATAGATAAGGCGATTTTACAATTTGGGCCCAAGTTAGAAGCAGAGCCTAAGGTGTAAATTATCGATAGTCCATATCTCGGAAACTACAAGAGATAATGCAATTTGGCAACCGGCAATGTAATTAGCATGCCGAATATTACTTGGAATGTGAATTGGAACGAAATCGCCAATAGATAAGACCATTTTACAATTTGGGCCCAAGTTAGAAGCAGAGCCTAAGGTGTAAATTATCGATAGTCCATATCTCGGAAACTATAAGAGATAATGCAATTTGGCAACCGGCAATGTAATTAGCATGCCGAATATTACTTGGAATGTGAATTGGAACGAAATCGGCAATAGATAAGACCATTTTACAATTTGGGCCCAAGTTAGAAGCAGAGCCTAAGATGTAAATTATCGATAGTCCATATCTCGGAAACTATAAGAGATAATGCAATTTAGCAACCGGCAATGTAATTAGCATGCCGAATATTACTTGGAATGTGAATTGGAACGAAATCGCCAATAGATAAGACCATTTTACAATTTGGGCCCAAGTTAGAAGCAGAGCCTAAGGTGTAAATTATCGATAGTCCATATCTCGGAATCTATAAGAGATAATGCAATTTGGCAACCGGCAATGTAATTAGCATGCCGAATATTACCTGGAATGTGAATTGGAACGAAATCGCCAATAGGTAAGACCATTTTACAATTTGGGCCCAAGTTAGAAGCAGAGCCTAAGGTGTAAATTATCGATAGTCCATATCTCGGAAACTATAAGAGATAATGCAATTTGGCAACCGGCAATGTAATTAGCATGCCGAATACTACTTGGAATGTGAATTGGAACGAAATCGCCAATAGATAAGACCATTTTACAGTTTGGGCCCAAGTTAGAAGCAGAGCCTAAGGTTAAAAATAATCGATAGTCCATATCTCGGAAACTATAAGAGATAATGCAATTTGGGAACCCGCAATGTAATTAGCATGCCGAATATTACTTGGAATGTGAATTGGAACGAAATCGCCAATAGAGAAGACCATTTTACAATTTGGGCCCAAGTTAGAAGCAGAGCCTAAGGTGTAAATTATTGATAGTCCATATCTCGGAAACTATAAGAGATAATGCAATTTGGCAACCGGCAATGTAATTAGCATGCCGAATATTACTTGGAATGTGAATTGGAACGAAATCGCCAATAGATAAGACCATTTTACAATTTGGGCCCAAGTTAGAAGCAGAGCCTAAGGTGTAAATTATCGATAGTCCATATCTCGGAAACTATAAGAGATAATGCAATTTGGCAACCGGCAATGTAATTAGCATGCCGAATATTACTTGGAATGTGAATTGGAACGAAATCGCCAATAGATAAGACCATTTTACAATTTGGGCCCAAGTTAGAAGCAGAGCCTAAGGTATAAATTATCGATAGTCCGTATCTCGGAAACTATAAGAGATAATGCAATTTGGCAACCGGCAATGTAATTAGCATGCCGAATATTACTTGGACTGTGAATTGGAACGAAATCGCCAATAGATAAGACCATTTTACAATTTGGGCCCAAGTTAGAAGCAGAGCCTAAGGTGTAAATTATCGATAGTCCATATCTCGGAAACTATAAGAGATAATGCAATTTGGCAACCGGCAATGTAATTAGCATGCCGAATATTACTTGGAATGTGAATTGGAACGAAATCGCCAATAGATAAGACCATTTTACAATTTGGGCCCAAGTTAGAAGCAGAGCCTAAGGTGTAAATAATCGATAGTCCATATCTCGGAAACTATAAGAGATAATGCAATTTGGCAACCGGCAATGTAATTAGCATGCCGAATATTACTTGGAATGTGAATTGGAACGAAATCGCCAATAGATAAGACCATTTTACAATTTGGGCCCAAGTTAGAAGCAGAGCCTAAGGTGTAAATTATCGATAGTCCATATCTCGGAAACTATAAGAGATAATTCAATTTGGCAACCGGCAATGTAATTAGCATGCCGGATATTACTTGGAATGTGAATTGGAACGAAATCGCCAATAGATAAGACCATTTTACAATTTGGGCCCAAGTTAGAAGCAGAGCCTAAGGTGTAAATTATCGATAGTCCATATCTCGGAAACTATAAGAGATAATGCAATTTGGCAACCGGCAATGTAATTAGCATGCCGAATATTATTTGGAATGTGAATTGGAACGAAATCGCCAATAGATAAGGCGATTTTACAATTTGGGCCCAAGTTAGAAGCAAAGCCTAAGGTGTAAATTATCGATAGTCCATATCTCGGAAACTACAAGAGATAATGCAATTTGGCAACCGGCAATGTAATTAGCATGCCGAATATTACTTGGAATGTGAATTGGAACGAAATCGCCAATAGATAAGACCATTTTACAATTTGGGCCCAAGTTAGAAGCAGAGCCTAAGGTGTAAATTATCGATAGTCCATATCTCGGAAACTATAAGAGATAATGCAATTTGGCAACCGGCAATGTAATTAGCATGCCGAATATTACTTGGAATGTGAATTGGAATGAAATCGCCAATAGATAAGACCATTTTATTATTTGGGCCCAAGTTAGAAGCAGAGCCTAAGGTGTAAATTATCGATAGTCCATATCTCGGAAACTATAAGAGATAATGCAATTTGGCAACCGGCAATGTAATTAGCATGCCGAATATTACTTGGAATGTGAATTGGAACGAAATCGGCAATAGAGAAGACCATTTTACAATTTGGGCCCAAGTTAGAAGCAGAGCCTAAGATGTAAATTATCGATAGTCCATATCTCGGAAACTATAAGAGATAATGCAATTTAGCAACCGGCAATGTAATTAGCATGCCGAATATTACTTGGAATGTGAATTGGAACGAAAGCGCCAATAGATAAGACCATTTTACAATTTGGGCCCAAGTTAGAAGCAGAGCCTAAGGTGTAAATTATCGATAGTCCATATCTCGGAATCTATAAGAGATAATGCAATTTGGCAACCGGCAATGTAATTAGCATGCCGAATGTTACCTGGAATGTGAATTTGAACGAAATCGCCAATAGGTAAAACCATTTTACAATTTGGGCCCAAGTTAGAAGCAGAGCCTAAGGTGTAAATTATCGATAGTCCATATCTCGGAAACTATAAGAGATAATTCAATTTGGCAACCGGCAATGTAATTAGCATGCCGGATATTACTTGGAATGTGAATTGGAACGAAATCGCCAATAGATAAGACCATTTTACAATTTGGGCCCAAGTTAGAAGCAGAGCCTAAGGTTAAAAATAATCGATAGTCCATATCTCGGAAACTATAAGAGATAATGCAATTTGGGAACTGGCAATGTAATTAGCATGCCGAATATTACTTGGAATGTGAATTGGAACGAAATCGCCAATAGATAAGACCATTTTACAATTTGGGCCCATGTTAGAAGCAGAGCCTAAGGTGTAAATTATCGATAGTCCATATCTCGGAAACTATAGGAGATAATTCAATTTGGCAACCGGCAATGTAATTAGCATGCCGAATATTACTTGGAATGTGAATTGGAACGAAATCGCCTATAGATAAGACCATTTTACAATTTGGGCCCAAGTTAGAAGCAGAGCCTAAGGTGTAAATTATCGATAGTCCATATCTCGGAAACTATAAGAGATAATGCAATTTGGCAACCGGCAATATAATTAGCATGCCGAATATTACTTGGAATGTGAATTGGAACGAAATCGCCAATAGATAAGACCATTTTACAATTTGGGCCCAAGTTAGAAGCAGAGCCTAAGGTGTAAATTATCGATAGTCCATATCTCGGAAACTATAAGAGATAATGCAATTTGGCAACTGGCAATGTAATTAGCATGCCGAATATTACTTGGAATGTGAATTGGAATGAAATCGCCAATAGATAAGACCATTTTATTATTTGGGCCCAAGTTAGAAGCAGAGCCTAAGGTGTAAATTATCGATAGTCCATATCTCGGAAACTATAAGAGATAATGCAATTTGGCAACCGGCAATGTAATTAGCATGCCGAATATTATTTGGAATGTGAATTGGAACGAAATCGCCAATAGATAAGGCGATTTTACAATTTGGGCCCAAGTTAGAAGCAAAGCCTAAGGTGTAAATTATCGATAGTCCATATCTCGGAAACTACAAGAGATAATGCAATTTGGCAACCGGCAATGTAATTAGCATGCCGAATATTACTTGGAATGTGAATTGGAACGAAATCGCCAATAGATAAGACCATTTTACAATTTGGGCCCAAGTTAGAAGCAGAGCCTAAGGTGTAAATTATCGATAGTCCATATCTCGGAAACTATAAGAGATAATGCAATTTGGCAACCGGCAATGTAATTAGCATGCCGAATATTACTTGGAATGTGAATTGGAATGAAATCGCCAATAGATAAGACCATTTTATTATTTGGGCCCAAGTTAGAAGCAGAGCCTAAGGTGTAAATTATCGATAGTCCATATCTCGGAAACTATAAGAGATAATGCAATTTGGCAACCGGCAATGTAATTAGCATGCCGAATATTACTTGGAATGTGAATTGGAACGAAATCGGCAATAGAGAAGACCATTTTACAATTTGGGCCCAAGTTAGAAGCAGAGCCTAAGATGTAAATTATCGATAGTCCATATCTCGGAAACTATAAGAGATAATGCAATTTAGCAACCGGCAATGTAATTAGCATGCCGAATATTACTTGGAATGTGAATTGGAACGAAATCGCCAATAGATAAGACCATTTTACAATTTGGGCCCAAGTTAGAAGCAGAGCCTAAGGTGTAAATTATCGATAGTCCATATCTCGGAATCTATAAGAGATAATGCAATTTGGCAACCGGCAATGTAATTAGCATGCCGAATGTTACCTGGAATGTGAATTTGAACGAAATCGCCAATAGGTAAAACCATTTTACAATTTGGGCCCAAGTTAGAAGCAGAGCCTAAGGTGTAAATTATCGATAGTCCATATCTCGGAAACTATAAGAGATAATTCAATTTGGCAACCGGCAATGTAATTAGCATGCCGGATATTACTTGGAATGTGAATTGGAACGAAATCGCCAATAGATAAGACCATTTTACAATTTGGGCCCAAGTTAGAAGCAGAGCCTAAGGTTAAAAATAATCGATAGTCCATATCTCGGAAACTATAAGAGATAATGCAATTTGGGAACTGGCAATGTAATTAGCATGCCGAATATTACTTGGAATGTGAATTGGAACGAAATCGCCAATAGATAAGACCATTTTACAATTTGGGCCCATGTTAGAAGCAGAGCCTAAGGTGTAAATAATCGATAGTCCATATCTCGGAAACTATAGGAGATAATTCAATTTGGCAACCGGCAATGTAATTAGCATGCCGAATATTACTTGGAATGTGAATTGGAACGAAATCGCCTATAGATAAGACCATTTTACAATTTGGGCCCAAGTTAGAAGCAGAGCCTAAGGTGTAAATTATCGATAGTCCATATCTCGGAAACTATAAGAGATAATGCAATTTGGCAACCGGCAATGTAATTAGCATGCCGAATATTACTTGGAATGTGAATTGGAACGAAATCGCCAATAGATAAGACCATTTTACAATTTGGGCCCAAGTTAGAAGCAGAGCCTAAGGTGTAAATTATCGATAGTCCATATCTCGGAAACTATAAGAGATAATGCAATTTGGCAACTGGCAATGTAATTAGCATGCCGAATATTACTTGGAATGTGAATTGGAATGAAATCGCCAATAGATAAGACCATTTTATTATTTGGGCCCAAGTTAGAAGCAGAGCCTAAGGTGTAAATTATCGATAGTCCATATCTCGGAAACTATAAGAGATAATGCAATTTGGCAACCGGCAATGTAATTAGCATGCCGAATATTACTTGGAATGTGAATTGGAACGAGATCGGCAATAGATAAGACCATTTTACAATTTGGGCCCAAGTTAGAAGCAGAGCCTAAGATGTAAATTATCGATAGTCCATATCTCGGAAACTATAAGAGATAATGCAATTTAGCAACCGGCAATGTAATTAGCATGCCGAATATTACTTGGAATGTGAATTGGAACGAAATCGCCAATAGATAAGACCATTTTACAATTTGGGCCCAAGTTAGAAGCAGAGCCTAAGGTGTAAATTATCGATAGTCCATATCTCGGAATCTATAAGAGATAATGCAATTTGGCAACCGGCAATGTAATTAGCATGTCGAATATTACCTGGAATGTGAATTGGAACGAAATCGCCAATAGGTAAGACCATTTTACAATTTGGGCCCAAGTTAGAAGCAGAGCCTAAGGTGTAAATTATCGATAGTCCATATCTCGGAAACTATAAGAGATAATTCAATTTGGCAACCGGCAATGTAATTAGCATGCCGGATATTACTTGGAATGTGAATTGGAACGAAATCGCCAATAGATAAGACCATTTTACAATTTGGGCCCAAGTTAGAAGCAGAGCCTAAGGTGTAAATTATCGATAGTCCATATCTCGGAAACTATAAGAGATAATGCAATTTAGCAACCGGCAATGTAATTAGCATGCCGAATATTACTTGGAATATGAATTGGAACGAAATCGCCAATAGATAAGACCATTTTACAATTTGGGCCCAAGTTAGAAGCAGAGCCTAAGCTGTAAATTATCGATAGTCCATATCTCGGAAACTATAAGAGATAATTCAATTTGGCAACCGGCAATGTAATTAGCATGCCGAATATTACTTGGAATGTGAATTGGAACGAAATCGCCAATAGATAAGACCATTTTACAATTTGGGCCCAAGTTAGAAGCAGAGCCTAAGGTGTAAATTATCGATAGTCCATATCTCGGAAACTATAAGAGATAATGCAATTTGGCAACCGGCAATGTAATTAGCATGCCGAATATTACTTGGAATGTGAATTGGAACGAAATCGCCAATAGATAAGACGATTTTACAATTTGGGCCCAAGTTAGAAGCAGAGCCTAAGGTGTAAATTACCGATAGTTCATATCTCGGAAACTATAAGAGATAATGCAATTTGGCAACCGCAATGTAATTAGCATGCCGAATATTACTTGGAATGTGAATTGGAACGAAATCGCCAATAGATAAGACCATTTTACAATTTGGGCCCAAGTTAGAAGCAGAGCCTAAGGTGTAAATTATCGATAGTCCATATCTCGGAAACTATAAGAGATAATGCAATTTGGCAACCGGCAATATAATTAGCATGCCGAATATTACTTGGAATGTGAATTGGAATGAAATCGCCAATAGATAAGACCATTTTACAATTTGGGCCCAAGTTAGAAGCAGAGCCTAAGGTGTAAATTATCGATAGTCCATATCTCGGAAACTATAAGAGATAATGCAATATGGCAACCGGCAATGTAATTAGCATGCCGAATATTGCTTGGAATGTGAATTGGAACGAAATCGCCAATAGATAAGACGATTTTACAATTTGGGCCCAAGTTAGAAGCAGAGCCTAAGGTGTAAATTACCGATAGTCCATATCTCGGAAACTATAAGAGATAATGCAATTTGGCAACCGGCAATGTAATTAGCATGCCGAATATTACTTGGAATGTGAATTGGAACGAAATCGCCAATAGATAAGACCATTTTACAATTTGGGCCCAAGTTAGAAGCAGAGCCTAAGGTGTAAATTATCGATAGTCCATATCTCGGAAACTATAAGAGATAATGCAATTTGGCAACCGGCAATGTTATTAGCATGCCGAATATTACTTGGAATGTGAATTGGAATGAAATCGCCAATAGATAAGACCATTTTACAATTTGGGCCCAAGTTAGAAGCAGAGCCTAAGGTGTAAATTATCCATAGTCCATATCTCGGAAACTATAAGAGATAATGCAATTTGGCAACTGGAAATGTAATTAGCATGCCGAATATTACTTGGAATGTGAATTGGGACGAAATCGCCAATAGATAAGACCATTTTACAATTTGGGCCCAAGTTAGAAGCAGAGCCTAAGGTGTAAATTATCGATAGTCCATATCTCGGAAACTATAAGAGATAATGCAATTTGGCAACCGGCAATGTAATTAGCATGCCGAATATTACTTGGAATGTGAATTGGAATGAAATTGCCAATAGATAAGACCATTTTACAATTTGGGCCCAAGTTAGAAGCAGAGCCTAAGGTGTAAATTATCCATAGTCCATATCTCGAAAACTATAAGAGATAATGCAATTTGGCAACTGGCAATGTAATTAGCATGCCGAATATTACTTGGAATGTGAATTGGGACGAAATCGCCAATAGATAAGACCATTTTACAATTTGGGCCCAAGTTAGAAGCAGAGCCTAAGGTGTAAATTATCGATAGTCCATATCTCGGAAACTATAAGAGATAATGCAATTTGGCAACCGGCAATGTAATTAGCATGCCGAATACTACTTGGAATGTGAATTGGAACGAAATCGCCAATAGATAAGACCATTTTACAGTTTGGGCCCAAGTTAGAAGCAGAGCCTAAGGTTAAAAATAATCGATAGTCCATATCTCGGAAACTATAAGAGATAATGCAATTTGGGAACCGGCAATGTAATTAGCATGCCGAATATTACTTGGAATGTGAATTGGAACGAAATCGCCAATAGATAAGACCATTTTACAATTTGGGCCCATGTTAGAAGCAGAGCCTAAGGTGTAAATTATCGATAGTCCATATCTCGGAAACTATAGGAGATAATTCAATTTGGCAACCGGCAATGTAATTAACATGCCGAATATTACTTGGAATGTGAATTGGAACGAAATCGCCAATAGATAAGACCATTTTACAATTTGGGCCCAAGTTAGAAGCAGAGCCTAAGGTGTAAATTATCGATAGTCCATATCTCGGAAACTATAAGAGATAATGCAATTTGGCAACCGGCAATGTAATTAGCATGCCGAATATTACTTGGAATGTGAATTGGAACGAAATCGCCAATAGATAAGACCATTTTACAATTTGGGCCCAAGTTAGAAGCAGAGCCTAAGGTGTAAATTATCGATAGTCCATATCTCGGAAACTATAAGAGATAATGCAACTTGGCCACCGGCAATGTAATTAGCATGCCGAATATTACTTGGAATGTGAATTGGAACGAAATCGCCAATAGGTAAGACCATTTTACAATTTGGGCCCAAGTTAGAAGCAGAGCCTAAGGTGTAAATTATCGATAGTCCATATCTCGGAAACTATAGGAGATAATTCAATTTGGCAACCGGCAATGTAATTAGCATGCCGAATATTACTTGGAATGTGAATTGGAACGAAATCGGCAATAGATAAGACGATTTTACAATTTGGGCCCAAGTTAGAAGCAGATCCTAAGGTGTAAATTATCGATAGTCCATATCTCGGAAACTATAAGAGATAATGCAATTTGGCAACCGGCAATGTAATTAGCATGCCGAATATTACTTGGAATGTGAATTGGAACGAAATAGCCAATAGATAAGACCATTTTACAATTTGGGCCCAAGTTAGAAGCAGAGCCTAAGGTGTAAATTATCGATAGTCCATATCTCTGAAACTATAAGAGATAATGCAATTTGGCAACCGGCAATGTAATCAGCATGCCGAGTATTACTTGGAATGTGAATTGGAACGAAATCACCAATAGATAAGGCCATTTTACAATTTGGGCCCAAGTTAGAAGCAGAGCCTAAGGTGTAAATTATCGATAGTCCATATCTCGGAAACTATAAAAGATAATGCAATTTGGCAACCGGCAATGTAATTAGCATGCCGAATATTACTTGGAATGTGAATTGGAACGAAATCGCCAATAGATAAGACCATTTTACAATTTGGGCCCAAGTTAGAAGCAGAGCCTAAGGTGTAAATTATCCATAGTCCATATCTCGGAAACTAAAAGAGATAATGCAATTTGGCAACCGGCAATGTAATTAGCATGCCGAATATTACTTGGAATGTGAATTGGAACGAAATCGCCAATAGATAAGACCATTTTACAATTTGGGCCCAAGTTAGAAGCAGAGCCTAAGGTGTAAATTATCGATAGTCCATATCTCGGAAACTATAAGAGATAATGCAGTTTCGCAACCGGCAATGTAATTAGCATGCCGAATATTACTTGGAATGTGAATTGGGACGAAATCGCCAATAGATAAGACCATTTTACAATTTGGGCCCAAGTTAGAAGCAGAGCCTAAGGTGTAAATTATCGATAGTCCATATCTCGGAAACTATAAGAGATAATGCAATTTGGCAACCGGCAATGTAATTAGCATGCCGAATATTACTTGGAATGTGAATTGGAACGAAATCGCCAATAGATAAGACCATTTTACAATTTGGGCCCAAGTTAGAAGCAGAGCCTAAGGTGTAAATTATCGATAGTCCATATCTCGGAAACTATAAGAGATAATGCAATTTGGCAACCGGCAATGTAATTAGCATGCCGAATACCACTTGGAATATGAATTGGAACGAAATCGCCAATAGATAAGACCATTTTACAATTTGGGCCCAAGTTAGAAGCAGAGCCTAAGGTGTAAATTATCGATAGTCCATATCTCGGAAACTATAAGAGATAATTCAATTTGGCAACCGGCAATGTAATTAGCATGCCGAATATTACTTGGAATGTGAATTGGAACGAAATCGCCAATAGATAAGACGATTTTACAATTTGGGCCCAAGTTAGAAGCAGAGCATAAGGTGTAAATTACCGATAGTTCATATCTCGGAAACTATAAGAGATAATGCAATTTGGCAACCGGCAATGTAATTAGCATGCCGAATTTTACTTGGAATGTGAATTGGAACGAAATCGCCAATAGATAAGACCATTTTACAATTTGGGCCCAAGTTAGAAGCAGAGCCTAAGGTGTAAATTATCGATAGTCCATATCTCGGAAACTATAAGAGATAATGCAATTTGGCAACCGGCAATGTAATTAGCATGCCGAATATTACTTGGAATGTGAATTGGAATGAAATCGCCAATAGATAAGACCATTTTACAATTTTGGGCCCAAGTTAGAAGCAGAGCCTAAGGTGTAAATTATCGATAGTCCATATCTCGGAAACTATAAGAGATAATGCAATTTGGCAACCGGCAATTTAATTAGCATGCCGAATATTACTTGGAATGTGAATTGGAACGAAATCGCCAATAGATAAGACGATTTTACAATTTGGGCCCAAGTTAGAAGCAGAGCCTAAGGTGTAAATTACCGATAGTCCATATCTCGGGAACTATAAGAGATAATGCAATTTGGCAACCGGCAATGTAATTAGCATGCCGAATATTACTTGGAATGTGAATTGAAACGAAATCGCCAATAGATAAGACCATTTTACAATTTGGGCCCAAGTTAGAAGCAGAGCCTAAGGTGTAAATTATCGATAGTCCATATCTCGGAAACTATAAGAGATAATGCAATTTGGCAACAGGCAATGTTATTAGCATGCCGAATATTACTTGGAATGTGAATTGGAATGAAATCGCCAATAGATAAGACCATTTTACAATTTGGGCCCAAGTTAGAAGCAGAGCCTAAGGTGTAAATTATCCATAGTCCATATCTCGGAAACTATAAGAGATAATGCAATTTGGCAACTGGAAATGTATTTAGCATGCCGAATATTACTTGGAATATGAATTGGGACGAAATCGCCAATAGATAAGACCATTTTACAATTTGGGCCCAAGTTAGAAGCAGAGCCTAAGGTGTAAATTATCGATGGTCCATATCTCGGAAACTATAAGAGATAATGCAATTTGGCAACCGGCAATGTAATTAGCATGCCGAATATTACTTGGAATGTGAATTGGAATGAAATTGCCAATAGATAAGACCATTTTACAATTTGGGCCCAAGTTAGAAGCAGAGCCTAAGGTGTAAATTATCCATAGTCCATATCTCGAAAACTATAAGAGATAATGCAATTTGGCAACTGGCAATGTAATTAGCATGCCGAATATTACTTGGAATGTGAATTGGGACGAAATCGCCAATAGATAAGACCATTTTACAATTTGGGCCCAAGTTAGAAGCAGAGCCTAAGGTGTAAATTATCGATAGTCCATATCTCGGAAACTATAAGAGATAATGCAATTTGGCAACCGGCAATGTAATTAGCATGCCGAATACTACTTGGAATGTGAATTGGAACGAAATCGCCAATAGATAAGACCATTTTACAGTTTGGGCCCAAGTTAGAAGCAGAGCCTAAGGTTAAAAATAATCGATAGTCCATATCTCGGAAACTATAAGAGATAATGCAATTTGGGAACCGGCAATGTAATTAGCATGCCGAATATTACTTGGAATGTGAATTGGAACGAAATCGCCAATAGGTAAGACCATTTTACAATTTGGGCCCAAGTTAGAAGCAGAGCCTAAGGTGTAAATTATCGATAGTCCATATCTCGGAAACTATAGGAGATAATTCAATTTGGCAACCGGTAATGTAATTAGCATGCCGAATATTACTTGGAATGTGAATTGGAACGAAATCGCCAATAGATAAGACCATTTTACAATTTGGGCCCAAGTTAGAAGCAGAGCCTAAGGTGTAAATTATCGATAGTCCATATCTCGGAAACTATAAGAGATAATGCAATTTGGCAACCGGCAATGTAATTAGCATGCCGAATATTACTTGGAATGTGAATTGGAACGAAATCGCCAATAGATAAGACCATTTTACAATTTGGGCCCAAGTTAGAAGCAGAGCCTAAGGTGTAAATTATCCATAGTCCATATCTCGGAAACTATAAGAGATAATACAATTTCGCAACCGGCAATGTAATTAGCATGCCGAATATTACTTGGAGTGTGAATTGGAACGAAATCGCCAATAGATAAGACCATTTTACAATTTGGGCCCAAGTTAGAAGCAGAGCCTAAGGTGTAAATTATCGATAGTCCATATCTCGGAAACTATAAGAGATAATGCAACTTGGCCACCGGCAATGTAATTAGCATGCCGAATATTACTTTGAATGTGAATTGGAACGAAATAGCCAATAGATAAGACCATTTTACAATTTGGGCCCAAGTTAGAAGCAGAGCCTAAGGTGTAAATTATCGATAGTCCATATCTCTGAAACTATAAGAGATAATGCAATTTGGCAACCGGCAATGTAATCAGCATGCCGAGTATTACTTGGAATGTGAATTGGAACGAAATCGCCAATAGATAAGGCCATTTTACAATTTGGGCCCAAGTTAGAAGCAGAGCCTAAGGTGTAAATTATCGATAGTCCATATCTCGGAAACTATAAAAGATAATGCAATTTGGCAACCGGCAATGTAATTAGCATGCCGAATATTACTTGGAATGTGAATTGGAACGAAATCGCCAATAGATAAGACCATTTTACAATTTGGGCCCAAGTTAGAAGCAGAGCCTAAGGTGTAAATTATCCATAGTCCATATCTCGGAAACTATAAGAGATAATGCAATTTGGGAACTGGCAATGTAATTAGCATGCCGAATATTACTTGGAATGTGAATTGGAACGAAATCGCCAATAGATAAGACCATTTTACAATTTGGGCCCAAGTTAGAAGCAGAGCCTAAGGTTAAAAATAATCGATAGTCCATATCTCGGAAACTATAAGAGATAATGCAATTTGGGAACTGGCAATGTAATTAGCATGCCGAATATTACTTGGAATGTGAATTGGAACGAAATCGCCAATAGATAAGACCATTTTACAATTTGGGCCCATGTTAGAAGCAGAGCCTAAGGTGTAAATTATCGATAGTCCATATCTCGGAAACTATAGGAGATAATTCAATTTGGCAACCGGCAATGTAATTAGCATGCCGAATATTACTTGGAATGTGAATTGGAACGAAATCGCCAATAGATAAGACGATTTTACAATTTGGGCCCAAGTTAGAAGCAGAGCATAAGGTGTAAATTACCGATAGTTCATATCTCGGAAACTATAAGAGATAATGCAATTTGGCAACCGGCAATGTAATTAGCATGCCGAATTTTACTTGGAATGTGAATTGGAACGAAATCGCCAATAGATAAGACCATTTTACAATTTGGGCCCAAGTTAGAAGCAGAGCCTAAGGTGTAAATTATCGATAGTCCATATCTCGGAAACTATAAGAGATAATGCAATTTGGCAACCGGCAATGTAATTAGCATGCCGAATATTACTTGGAATGTGAATTGGAATGAAATCGCCAATAGATAAGACCATTTTACAATTTTGGGCCCAAGTTAGAAGCAGAGCCTAAGGTGTAAATTATCGATAGTCCATATCTCGGAAACTATAAGAGATAATGCAATTTGGCAACCGGCAATTTAATTAGCATGCCGAATATTACTTGGAATGTGAATTGGAACGAAATCGCCAATAGATAAGACGATTTTACAATTTGGGCCCAAGTTAGAAGCAGAGCCTAAGGTGTAAATTACCGATAGTCCATATCTCGGGAACTATAAGAGATAATGCAATTTGGCAACCGGCAATGTAATTAGCATGCCGAATATTACTTGGAATGTGAATTGAAACGAAATCGCCAATAGATAAGACCATTTTACAATTTGGGCCCAAGTTAGAAGCAGAGCCTAAGGTGTAAATTATCGATAGTCCATATCTCGGAAACTATAAGAGATAATGCAATTTGGCAACAGGCAATGTTATTAGCATGCCGAATATTACTTGGAATGTGAATTGGAATGAAATCGCCAATAGATAAGACCATTTTACAATTTGGGCCCAAGTTAGAAGCAGAGCCTAAGGTGTAAATTATCCATAGTCCATATCTCGGAAACTATAAGAGATAATGCAATTTGGCAACTGGAAATGTATTTAGCATGCCGAATATTACTTGGAATATGAATTGGGACGAAATCGCCAATAGATAAGACCATTTTACAATTTGGGCCCAAGTTAGAAGCAGAGCCTAAGGTGTAAATTATCGATGGTCCATATCTCGGAAACTATAAGAGATAATGCAATTTGGCAACCGGCAATGTAATTAGCATGCCGAATATTACTTGGAATGTGAATTGGAATGAAATTGCCAATAGATAAGACCATTTTACAATTTGGGCCCAAGTTAGAAGCAGAGCCTAAGGTGTAAATTATCCATAGTCCATATCTCGAAAACTATAAGAGATAATGCAATTTGGCAACTGGCAATGTAATTAGCATGCCGAATATTACTTGGAATGTGAATTGGGACGAAATCGCCAATAGATAAGACCATTTTACAATTTGGGCCCAAGTTAGAAGCAGAGCCTAAGGTGTAAATTATCGATAGTCCATATCTCGGAAACTATAAGAGATAATGCAATTTGGCAACCGGCAATGTAATTAGCATGCCGAATACTACTTGGAATGTGAATTGGAACGAAATCGCCAATAGATAAGACCATTTTACAGTTTGGGCCCAAGTTAGAAGCAGAGCCTAAGGTTAAAAATAATCGATAGTCCATATCTCGGAAACTATAAGAGATAATGCAATTTGGGAACCGGCAATGTAATTAGCATGCCGAATATTACTTGGAATGTGAATTGGAACGAAATCGCCAATAGGTAAGACCATTTTACAATTTGGGCCCAAGTTAGAAGCAGAGCCTAAGGTGTAAATTATCGATAGTCCATATCTCGGAAACTATAGGAGATAATTCAATTTGGCAACCGGTAATGTAATTAGCATGCCGAATATTACTTGGAATGTGAATTGGAACGAAATCGCCAATAGATAAGACCATTTTACAATTTGGGCCCAAGTTAGAAGCAGAGCCTAAGGTGTAAATTATCGATAGTCCATATCTCGGAAACTATAAGAGATAATGCAATTTGGCAACCGGCAATGTAATTAGCATGCCGAATATTACTTGGAATGTGAATTGGAACGAAATCGCCAATAGATAAGACCATTTTACAATTTGGGCCCAAGTTAGAAGCAGAGCCTAAGGTGTAAATTATCCATAGTCCATATCTCGGAAACTATAAGAGATAATACAATTTCGCAACCGGCAATGTAATTAGCATGCCGAATATTACTTGGAGTGTGAATTGGAACGAAATCGCCAATAGATAAGACCATTTTACAATTTGGGCCCAAGTTAGAAGCAGAGCCTAAGGTGTAAATTATCGATAGTCCATATCTCGGAAACTATAAGAGATAATGCAACTTGGCCACCGGCAATGTAATTAGCATGCCGAATATTACTTTGAATGTGAATTGGAACGAAATCGCCAATAGATAAGACCATTTTACAATTTGGGCCCAAGTTAGAAGCAGAGCCTAAGGTGTAAATTATCGATAGTCCATATCTCTGAAACTATAAGAGATAATGCAATTTGGCAACCGGCAATGTAATCAGCATGCCGAGTATTACTTGGAATGTGAATTGGAACGAAATCGCCAATAGATAAGGCCATTTTACAATTTGGGCCCAAGTTAGAAGCAGAGCCTAAGGTGTAAATTATCGATAGTCCATATCTCGGAAACTATAAAAGATAATGCAATTTGGCAACCGGCAATGTAATTAGCATGCCGAATATTACTTGGAATGTGAATTGGAACGAAATCGCCAATAGATAAGAACATTTTACAATTTGGGCCCAAGTTAGAAGCAGAGCCTAAGGTGTAAATTATCCATAGTCCATATCTCGGAAACTATAAGAGATAATGCAATTTGGGAACTGGCAATGTAATTAGCATGCCGAATATTACTTGGAATGTGAATTGGAACGAAATCGCCAATAGATAAGACCATTTTACAATTTGGGCCCAAGTTAGAAGCAGAGCCTAAGGTTAAAAATAATCGATAGTCCATATCTCGGAAACTATAAGAGATAATGCAATTTGGGAACTGGCAATGTAATTAGCATGCCGAATATTACTTGGAATGTGAATTGGAACGAAATCGCCAATAGGTAAGACCATTTTACAATTTGGGCCCATGTTAGAAGCAGAGCCTAAGGTGTAAATTATCGATAGTCCATATCTCGGAAACTATAGGAGATAATTCAATTTGGCAACCGGCAATGTAATTAGCATGCCGAATATTACTTGGAATGTGAATTGGAACGAAATCGCCTATAGATAAGACCATTTTACAATTTGGGCCCAAGTTAGAAGCAGAGCCTAAGGTGTAAATTATCGATAGTCCATATCTCGGAAACTATAAGAGATAATGCAATTTGGCAACCGGCAATGTAATTAGCATGCCGAATATTACTTGGAATGTGAATTGGAACGAAATCGCCAATAGATAAGACCATTTTACAATTTGGGCCCAAGTTAGAAGCAGAGCCTAAGGTGTAAATTATCGATAGTCCATATCTCGGAAACTATAAGAGATAATGCAATTTGGCAACTGGCAATGTAATTAGCATGCCGAATATTACTTGGAATGTGAATTGGAATGAAATCGCCAATAGATAAGACCATTTTATTATTTGGGCCCAAGTTAGAAGCAGAGCCTAAGGTGTAAATTATCGATAGTCCATATCTCGGAAACTATAAGAGATAATGCAATTTGGCAACCGGCAATGTAATTAGCATGCCGAATATTACTTGGAATGTGAATTGGAACGAGATCGGCAATAGATAAGACCATTTTACAATTTGGGCCCAAGTTAGAAGCAGAGCCTAAGATGTAAATTATCGATAGTCCATATCTCGGAAACTATAAGAGATAATGCAATTTAGCAACCGGCAATGTAATTAGCATGCCGAATATTACTTGGAATGTGAATTGGAACGAAATCGCCAATAGATAAGACCATTTTACAATTTGGGCCCAAGTTAGAAGCAGAGCCTAAGGTGTAAATTATCGATAGTCCATATCTCGGAATCTATAAGAGATAATGCAATTTGGCAACCGGCAATGTAATTAGCATGTCGAATATTACCTGGAATGTGAATTGGAACGAAATCGCCAATAGGTAAGACCATTTTACAATTTGGGCCCAAGTTAGAAGCAGAGCCTAAGGTGTAAATTATCGATAGTCCATATCTCGGAAACTATAAGAGATAATTCAATTTGGCAACCGGCAATGTAATTAGCATGCCGGATATTACTTGGAATGTGAATTGGAACGAAATCGCCAATAGATAAGACCATTTTACAATTTGGGCCCAAGTTAGAAGCAGAGCCTAAGGTGTAAATTATCGATAGTCCATATCTCGGAAACTATAAGAGATAATGCAATTTAGCAACCGGCAATGTAATTAGCATGCCGAATATTACTTGGAATATGAATTGGAACGAAATCGCCAATAGATAAGACCATTTTACAATTTGGGCCCAAGTTAGAAGCAGAGCCTAAGCTGTAAATTATCGATAGTCCATATCTCGGAAACTATAAGAGATAATTCAATTTGGCAACCGGCAATGTAATTAGCATGCCGAATATTACTTGGAATGTGAATTGGAACGAAATCGCCAATAGATAAGACCATTTTACAATTTGGGCCCAAGTTAGAAGCAGAGCCTAAGGTGTAAATTATCGATAGTCCATATCTCGGAAACTATAAGAGATAATGCAATTTGGCAACCGGCAATGTAATTAGCATGCCGAATATTACTTGGAATGTGAATTGGAACGAAATCGCCAATAGATAAGACGATTTTACAATTTGGGCCCAAGTTAGAAGCAGAGCCTAAGGTGTAAATTACCGATAGTTCATATCTCGGAAACTATAAGAGATAATGCAATTTGGCAACCGCAATGTAATTAGCATGCCGAATATTACTTGGAATGTGAATTGGAACGAAATCGCCAATAGATAAGACCATTTTACAATTTGGGCCCAAGTTAGAAGCAGAGCCTAAGGTGTAAATTATCGATAGTCCATATCTCGGAAACTATAAGAGATAATGCAATTTGGCAACCGGCAATATAATTAGCATGCCGAATATTACTTGGAATGTGAATTGGAATGAAATCGCCAATAGATAAGACCATTTTACAATTTGGGCCCAAGTTAGAAGCAGAGCCTAAGGTGTAAATTATCGATAGTCCATATCTCGGAAACTATAAGAGATAATGCAATATGGCAACCGGCAATGTAATTAGCATGCCGAATATTGCTTGGAATGTGAATTGGAACGAAATCGCCAATAGATAAGACGATTTTACAATTTGGGCCCAAGTTAGAAGCAGAGCCTAAGGTGTAAATTACCGATAGTCCATATCTCGGAAACTATAAGAGATAATGCAATTTGGCAACCGGCAATGTAATTAGCATGCCGAATATTACTTGGAATGTGAATTGGAACGAAATCGCCAATAGATAAGACCATTTTACAATTTGGGCCCAAGTTAGAAGCAGAGCCTAAGGTGTAAATTATCGATAGTCCATATCTCGGAAACTATAAGAGATAATGCAATTTGGCAACCGGCAATGTTATTAGCATGCCGAATATTACTTGGAATGTGAATTGGAATGAAATCGCCAATAGATAAGACCATTTTACAATTTGGGCCCAAGTTAGAAGCAGAGCCTAAGGTGTAAATTATCCATAGTCCATATCTCGGAAACTATAAGAGATAATGCAATTTGGCAACTGGAAATGTAATTAGCATGCCGAATATTACTTGGAATGTGAATTGGGACGAAATCGCCAATAGATAAGACCATTTTACAATTTGGGCCCAAGTTAGAAGCAGAGCCTAAGGTGTAAATTATCGATAGTCCATATCTCGGAAACTATAAGAGATAATGCAATTTGGCAACCGGCAATGTAATTAGCATGCCGAATATTACTTGGAATGTGAATTGGAATGAAATTGCCAATAGATAAGACCATTTTACAATTTGGGCCCAAGTTAGAAGCAGAGCCTAAGGTGTAAATTATCCATAGTCCATATCTCGAAAACTATAAGAGATAATGCAATTTGGCAACTGGCAATGTAATTAGCATGCCGAATATTACTTGGAATGTGAATTGGGACGAAATCGCCAATAGATAAGACCATTTTACAATTTGGGCCCAAGTTAGAAGCAGAGCCTAAGGTGTAAATTATCGATAGTCCATATCTCGGAAACTATAAGAGATAATGCAATTTGGCAACCGGCAATGTAATTAGCATGCCGAATACTACTTGGAATGTGAATTGGAACGAAATCGCCAATAGATAAGACCATTTTACAGTTTGGGCCCAAGTTAGAAGCAGAGCCTAAGGTTAAAAATAATCGATAGTCCATATCTCGGAAACTATAAGAGATAATGCAATTTGGGAACCGGCAATGTAATTAGCATGCCGAATATTACTTGGAATGTGAATTGGAACGAAATCGCCAATAGATAAGACCATTTTACAATTTGGGCCCATGTTAGAAGCAGAGCCTAAGGTGTAAATTATCGATAGTCCATATCTCGGAAACTATAGGAGATAATTCAATTTGGCAACCGGCAATGTAATTAACATGCCGAATATTACTTGGAATGTGAATTGGAACGAAATCGCCAATAGATAAGACCATTTTACAATTTGGGCCCAAGTTAGAAGCAGAGCCTAAGGTGTAAATTATCGATAGTCCATATCTCGGAAACTATAAGAGATAATGCAATTTGGCAACCGGCAATGTAATTAGCATGCCGAATATTACTTGGAATGTGAATTGGAACGAAATCGCCAATAGATAAGACCATTTTACAATTTGGGCCCAAGTTAGAAGCAGAGCCTAAGGTGTAAATTATCGATAGTCCATATCTCGGAAACTATAAGAGATAATGCAACTTGGCCACCGGCAATGTAATTAGCATGCCGAATATTACTTGGAATGTGAATTGGAACGAAATCGCCAATAGGTAAGACCATTTTACAATTTGGGCCCAAGTTAGAAGCAGAGCCTAAGGTGTAAATTATCGATAGTCCATATCTCGGAAACTATAGGAGATAATTCAATTTGGCAACCGGCAATGTAATTAGCATGCCGAATATTACTTGGAATGTGAATTGGAACGAAATCGCCAATAGATAAGACCATTTTACAATTTGGGCCCAAGTTAGAAGCAGATCCTAAGGTGTAAATTATCGATAGTCCATATCTCGGAAACTATAAGAGATAATGCAATTTGGCAACCGGCAATGTAATTAGCATGCCGAATATTACTTGGAATGTGAATTGGAACGAAATAGCCAATAGATAAGACCATTTTACAATTTGGGCCCAAGTTAGAAGCAGAGCCTAAGGTGTAAATTATCGATAGTCCATATCTCTGAAACTATAAGAGATAATGCAATTTGGCAACCGGCAATGTAATCAGCATGCCGAGTATTACTTGGAATGTGAATTGGAACGAAATCACCAATAGATAAGGCCATTTTACAATTTGGGCCCAAGTTAGAAGCAGAGCCTAAGGTGTAAATTATCGATAGTCCATATCTCGGAAACTATAAAAGATAATGCAATTTGGCAACCGGCAATGTAATTAGCATGCCGAATATTACTTGGAATGTGAATTGGAACGAAATCGCCAATAGATAAGACCATTTTACAATTTGGGCCCAAGTTAGAAGCAGAGCCTAAGGTGTAAATTATCCATAGTCCATATCTCGGAAACTAAAAGAGATAATGCAATTTGGCAACCGGCAATGTAATTAGCATGCCGAATATTACTTGGAATGTGAATTGGAACGAAATCGCCAATAGATAAGACCATTTTACAATTTGGGCCCAAGTTAGAAGCAGAGCCTAAGGTGTAAATTATCGATAGTCCATATCTCGGAAACTATAAGAGATAATGCAGTTTCGCAACCGGCAATGTAATTAGCATGCCGAATATCACTTGGAATGTGAATTGGGACGAAATCGCCAATAGATAAGACCATTTTACAATTTGGGCCCAAGTTAGAAGCAGAGCCTAAGGTGTAAATTATCGATAGTCCATATCTCGGAAACTATAAGAGATAATGCAATTTGGCAACCGGCAATGTAATTAGCATGCCGAATATTACTTGGAATGTGAATTGGAACGAAATCGCCAATAGATAAGACCATTTTACAATTTGGGCCCAAGTTAGAAGCAGAGCCTAAGGTGTAAATTATCGATAGTCCATATCTCGGAAACTATAAGAGATAATGCAATTTGGCAACCGGCAATGTAATTAGCATGCCGAATACCACTTGGAATATGAATTGGAACGAAATCGCCAATAGATAAGACCATTTTACAATTTGGGCCCAAGTTAGAAGCAGAGCCTAAGGTGTAAATTATCGATAGTCCATATCTCGGAAACTATAAGAGATAATTCAATTTGGCAACCGGCAATGTAATTAGCATGCCGAATATTACTTGGAATGTGAATTGGAACGAAATCGCCAATAGATAAGACCATTTTACAATTTGGGCCCAAGTTAGAAGCAGAGCCTAAGGTGTAAATTATCGATAGTCCATATCTCGGAAACTATAAGGGATAATGCAATTTGGCAACCGGCAATGTAATTAGCATGCCGAATATTACTTGGAATGTGAATTGGAACGAAATCGCCAATAGATAAGACGATTTTACAATTTGGGCCCAAGTTAGAAGCAGAGCATAAGGTGTAAATTACCGATAGTTCATATCTCGGAAACTATAAGAGATAATGCAATTTGGCAACCGGCAATGTAATTAGCATGCCGAATTTTACTTGGAATGTGAATTGGAACGAAATCGCCAATAGATAAGACCATTTTACAATTTGGGCCCAAGTTAGAAGCAGAGCCTAAGGTGTAAATTATCGATAGTCCATATCTCGGAAACTATAAGAGATAATGCAATTTGGCAACCGGCAATGTAATTAGCATGCCGAATATTACTTGGAATGTGAATTGGAATGAAATCGCCAATAGATAAGACCATTTTACAATTTTGGGCCCAAGTTAGAAGCAGAGCCTAAGGTGTAAATTATCGATAGTCCATATCTCGGAAACTATAAGAGATAATGCAATTTGGCAACCGGCAATTTAATTAGCATGCCGAATATTACTTGGAATGTGAATTGGAACGAAATCGCCAATAGATAAGACGATTTTACAATTTGGGCCCAAGTTAGAAGCAGAGCCTAAGGTGTAAATTACCGATAGTCCATATCTCGGGAACTATAAGAGATAATGCAATTTGGCAACCGGTAATGTAATTAGCATGCCGAATATTACTTGGAATGTGAATTGAAACGAAATCGCCAATAGATAAGACCATTTTACAATTTGGGCCCAAGTTAGAAGCAGAGCCTAAGGTGTAAATTATCGATAGTCCATATCTCGGAAACTATAAGAGATAATGCAATTTGGCAACAGGCAATGTTATTAGCATGCCGAATATTACTTGGAATGTGAATTGGAATGAAATCGCCAATAGATAAGACCATTTTACAATTTGGGCCCAAGTTAGAAGCAGAGCCTAAGGTGTAAATTATCCATAGTCCATATCTCGGAAACTATAAGAGATAATGCAATTTGGCAACTGGAAATGTATTTAGCATGCCGAATATTACTTGGAATATGAATTGGGACGAAATCGCCAATAGATAAGACCATTTTACAATTTGGGCCCAAGTTAGAAGCAGAGCCTAAGGTGTAAATTATCGATGGTCCATATCTCGGAAACTATAAGAGATAATGCAATTTGGCAACCGGCAATGTAATTAGCATGCCGAATATTACTTGGAATGTGAATTGGGACGAAATCGCCAATAGATAAGACCATTTTACAATTTGGGCCCAAGTTAGAAGCAGAGCCTAAGGTGTAAATTATCGATAGTCCATATCTCGGAAACTATAAGAGATAATGCAATTTGGCAACCGGCAATGTAATTAGCATGCCGAATACTACTTGGAATGTGAATTGGAACGAAATCGCCAATAGATAAGACCATTTTACAGTTTGGGCCCAAGTTAGAAGCAGAGCCTAAGGTTAAAAATAATCGATAGTCCATATCTCGGAAACTATAAGAGATAATGCAATTTGGGAACCGGCAATGTAATTAGCATGCCGAATATTACTTGGAATGTGAATTGGAACGAAATCGCCAATAGGTAAGACCATTTTACAATTTGGGCCCAAGTTAGAAGCAGAGCCTAAGGTGTAAATTATCGATAGTCCATATCTCGGAAACTATAGGAGATAATTCAATTTGGCAACCGGTAATGTAATTAGCATGCCGAATATTACTTGGAATGTGAATTGGAACGAAATCGCCAATAGATAAGACCATTTTACAATTTGGGCCCAAGTTAGAAGCAGAGCCTAAGGTGTAAATTATCGATAGTCCATATCTCGGAAACTATAAGAGATAATGCAATTTGGCAACCGGCAATGTAATTAGCATGCCGAATATTACTTGGAATGTGAATTGGAACGAAATCGCCAATAGATAAGACCATTTTACAATTTGGGCCCAAGTTAGAAGCAGAGCCTAAGGTGTAAATTATCCATAGTCCATATCTCGGAAACTATAAGAGATAATACAATTTCGCAACCGGCAATGTAATTAGCATGCCGAATATTACTTGGAGTGTGAATTGGAACGAAATCGCCAATAGATAAGACCATTTTACAATTTGGGCCCAAGTTAGAAGCAGAGCCTAAGGTGTAAATTATCGATAGTCCATATCTCGGAAACTATAAGAGATAATGCAACTTGGCCACCGGCAATGTAATTAGCATGCCGAATATTACTTTGAATGTGAATTGGAACGAAATAGCCAATAGATAAGACCATTTTACAATTTGGGCCCAAGTTAGAAGCAGAGCCTAAGGTGTAAATTATCGATAGTCCATATCTCTGAAACTATAAGAGATAATGCAATTTGGCAACCGGCAATGTAATCAGCATGCCGAGTATTACTTGGAATGTGAATTGGAACGAAATCGCCAATAGATAAGGCCATTTTACAATTTGGGCCCAAGTTAGAAGCAGAGCCTAAGGTGTAAATTATCGATAGTCCATATCTCGGAAACTATAAAAGATAATGCAATTTGGCAACCGGCAATGTAATTAGCATGCCGAATATTACTTGGAATGTGAATTGGAACGAAATCGCCAATAGATAAGACCATTTTACAATTTGGGCCCAAGTTAGAAGCAGAGCCTAAGGTGTAAATTATCCATAGTCCATATCTCGGAAACTATAAGAGATAATGCAATTTGGCAACTGGCAATGTAATTAGCATGCCGAATATTACTTGGAATGTGATTTGGAACGAAATCGCCAATAGATAAGACCATTTTACAATTTGGGCCCAAGTTAGAAGCAGAGCCTAAGGTGTAAATTATCGATAGTCCATATCTCGGAAACTATAAGAGATAATGCAATTTGGCAACCGGCAATGTAATTAGCATGCTAAATATTACTTGGAATGTGAATTGGAATGAAATCGCCAATAGATAAGACCAGTTTACAATTTGGGCCCAAGTTAGAAGCAGAGCCTAAGGTGTAAATTATCGATAGTCCATATCTCGGAAACTATAAGAGATAATGCAATTTGGCAACCGGCAATGTAATTAGCATGCCGAATATTACTTGGAATGTGAATTGGAACGAAATCGCCAATAGATAAGACGATTTTACAATTTGGGCCCAAGTTAGAAGCAGAGCCTAAGGTGTAAATTACCGATATTCCATATCTCGCAAACTATAAGAGATAATGCAATTTGGCAACCGGCAATTTAATTAGCATGCTGAATATTACTTGGAATGTGAATTGGAATAAAATCGCCAATAGATAAGACCATTTTACAATTTGGGCCCAAGTTAGAAGCAGAGCCTAAGGTGTAAATTATCCATAGTCCATATCTCGGAAACTATAAGAGATAATGCAATTTGGCAACTGGCAATGTAATTAGCATGCCGAATATTACTTGGAATGTGAATTGGGACGAAATCGCCAATAGATAAGGCCATTTTACAATTTGGGCCCAAGTTAGAAGCAGAGCCTAAGGTGTAAATTATCGATAGTCCATATCTCGGAAACTATAAGAGATAATGCAATTTGGCAACCGGCAATGTAATTAGCATGCCGAATATTACTTGGAATGTGAATTGGAATGAAATCGCCAATAGATAAGACCATTTTACAATTTGGGCCCAAGTTAGAAGCAGAGCCTAAGGTGTAAATTATCCATAGTCCATATCTCGGAAACTATAAGAGATAATGCAATTTGGCAACTGGCAATGTAATTAGCATGCCGAATATTACTTGGAATGTGAATTGGGACGAAATCGCCAATAGATAAGGCCATTTTACAATTTGGGCCCAAGTTAGAAGCAGAGCCTAAGGTGTAAATTATCGATAGTCCATATCTCGGAAACTATAAGAGATAATGCAATTTGGCAACCGGCAATGTAATTAGCATGCCGAATACTACTTGGAATGTGAATTGGAACGAAATCGCCAATAGATAAGACCATTTTACAGTTTGGGCCCAAGTTAGAAGCAGAGCCTAAGGTTAAAAATAATCGATAGTCCATATCTCGGAAACTATAAGAGATAATGCAATTTGGGAACCGGCAATGTAATTAGCATGCCGAATATTACTTGGAATGTGAATTGGAACGAAATCGCCAATAGAGAAGACCATTTTACAATTTGGGCCCAAGTTAGAAGCAGAGCCTAAGGTGTAAATTATCGATAGTCCATATCTCGGAAACTATAAGAGATAATGCAATTTGGCAACCGGCAATGTAATTAGCATGCCGAATATTACTTGGAATGTGAATTGGAATGAAATCGCCAATAGATAAGACCATTTTACAATTTGGGCCCAAGTTAGAAGCAGAGCCTAAGGTGTAAATTATCGATAGTCCATATCTCGGAAACTATAAGAGATAAAGCAATTTGGCAACCGGCAATGTAAGTAGCATGCCGAATATTACTTGGAATGTGAAATGGAACGAAATCGCCAATAGATAAGACGATTTTACAATTTGGGCCCAAGTTAGAAGCAGAGCCTAAGGTGTAAATTACCGATATTCCATATCTCGCAAACTATAAGAGATAATGCAATTTGGCAACCGGCAATTTAATTAGCATGCTGAATATTACTTGGAATGTGAATTGGAACGAAATCGCCAATAGATAAGGCCATTTTACAATTTGGGCCCAAGTTAGAAGCAGAGCCTAAGGTGTAAATTATCGATAGTCCATATCTCGGAAACTATAAGAGATAATGCAATTTGGCAACCGGCAATGTAATTAGCATGCCGAATATTGCTTGGAATGTGAATTGGAATGAAATCGCCAATAGATAAGACCATTTTACAATTTGGGCCCAAGTTAGAAGCAGAGCCTAAGGTGTAAATTATCCATAGTCCATATCTCGGAAACTATAAGAGATAATGCAATTTGGCAACTGGCAATGTAATTAGCATGCCGAATATTACTTGGAATGTGAATTGGGACGAAATCGCCAATACATAAGACCATTTTACAATTTGGGCCCAAGTTAGAAGCAGAGCCTAAGGTGTAAATTATCCATAGTCCATATCTCGGAAACTATAAGAGATAATGCAATTTGGCAACCGGCAATGTAATTAGCATGCCGAATATTATTTGGAATGTGAATTGGAACGAAATCGCCAATAGATAAGACCATTTTACAATTTGTGCCCAAGTTAGAAGCAGAGCCTAAGGTGTAAATTATTGATAGTCCATATCTCGGAAACTATAAGAGGTAATGCAATTTCGCAACCGGCAATGTAATTAGCATGCCGAATATTACTTGGAGTGTGAATTGGAACGAAATCGCCAATAGATAAGACCATTTTACAATTTGGGCCCAAGTTAGAAGCAGTGCCTAAGGTGTAAATTATCGATAGTCCATATCTCGGAAACTATAAGAGATAATGCAATTTGGCAACCGGCAATGTAATTAGCATGCCGAATATTACTTGGAATGTGAATTGGAACGAAATCGCCAATAGATAAGACCATTTTACAATTTGGGCCCAAGTTAGAAGCAGAGCCTAAGGTGTAAATTATCAATAGTCCATATCTCGGAAACTATAAGAGATAATGCAATTTGGCAACCGGCAATGTAATTAGCATGCCGAATATTACTTGGAATGTGAATTGGAACGAAATCGCCAATAGATAAGACCATTTTACAATTTGGGCCCAAGTTAGAAGCAGAGCCTAAGGTGTAAATTATCGATAGTCCATATCTCGGAAACTATAAGAGATAATGCAATTTGGCAACCGGCAATGTAATTAGCATGCCGAATATTACTTGGAATGTGAATTGGAACGAAATCGCCAATAGATAAGACCATATTACAATTTGGGCCCAAGTTAGAAGCAGAGCCTAAGGTGTAAATTATCGATAGTCCATATCTCGGAAACTATAAGAGATAATGCAATTTGGCAACCGGCAATGTAATTAGCATGCCGAATATTACTTGGAATGTGAATTGGAACGAAATCGCCAATAGATAAGACCATTTTACAATTTGGGCCCAAGTTAGAAGCAGAGCCTAAGGTGTAAATTATCGATAGTCCATATCTCGGAAACTATAAGAGATAATGCAATTTGGCAACCGGCAATGTAATTAGCATGCCGAATATTACTTGGAATGTGAATTGGAACGAAATCGCCAATAGATAAGGCCATTTTACAATTTGGGCCCAAGTTAGAAGCCGAGCCTAAGGTGTAAATTATCGATAGTCCATATCTCGGAAACTATAAGAGATAATGCAATTTGGCAACCGGCAATGTAATTAGCATGCCGAATATTACTTGGAATGTGAATTGGAACGAAATCGCCAATAGATAAGACCATTTTACAATTTGGGCCCAAGTTAGAAGCAGAGCCTAAGGTGTAAATTATCGATAGTCCATATCTCGGAAACTATAAGAGATAATGCAATTTGGCAACCGGCAATGTAATTAGCATGCCGAATACCACTTGGAATGTGAATTGGAACGAAATCGCCAATAGATAAGACGATTTTACAATTTGGGCCCAAGTTAGAAGCAGAGCCTAAGGTGTAAATTACCGATAGTCCATATCTCGGAAACTATAAGAGATAATGCAATTTGGCAACCGACAATGTAATTAGCATGCCGAATATTACTTGGAATGTGAATTGGAACGAAATCGCCAATAGATAAGACCATTTTACAATTTGGGCCCAAGTTAGAAGCAGAGCCTAAGGTGTAAATTATCGATAGTCCATATCTCGGAAACTATAAGAGATAATGCAATTTGGCAACCGGCACTGTAATTAGCATGCCGAATATTACTTGGAATGTGAATTGGAACGAAATCGCCAATAGATAAGACGATTTTACAATTTGGGCCCAAGTTAGAAGCAGAGCCTAAGGTGTAAATTACCGATAGTCCATATCTCGGAAACTATAAGAGATAATGCAATTTGGCAACCGGCAATGTAATTAGCATGCCGAATATTACATGGAATGTGAATTGGAACGAAATCGCCAATAGATAAGACCATTTTACATTTTGGGCCCAAGTTAGAAGCAGAGCCTAAGGTGTAAATTATCGATAGTCCATATCTCGGAAACTATAAGAGATAATGCAATTTGGCAACCGGCAATGTAATTAGCATGCCGAATATTACTTGGAATGTGAATTGGAACGAAATCGCCAATAGATAAGACGATTTTACAATTTGGGCCCAAGTTAGAAGCAGAGCCTAAGGTGTTAATTATCGATAGTCCATATCTCGGAAACTATAAGAGATAATGCAATTTGGCAACCGGCAATGTAATTAGCATGCCGAATACTACTTGGAATGTGAATTGGAACGAAATCGCCAATAGATAAGACCATTTTACAGTTTGGGCCCAAGTTAGAAGCAGAGCCTAAGGTTAAAAATAATCGATAGTCCATATCTCGGAAACTATAAGAGATAATGCAATTTGGGAACCGGCAATGTAATTAGCATGCCGAATATTACTTGGAATGTGAATTGGAACGAAATCGCCAATAGAGAAGACCATTTTACAATTTGGGCCCAAGTTAGAAGCAGAGCCTAAGGTGTAAATTATCGATAGTCCATATCTCGGAAACTATAAGAGATAATGCAATTTGGCAACCGGCAATGTAATTAGCATGCCGAATATTACTTGGAATGTGAATTGGAACGAAATCGCCAATAGATAAGACCATTTTACAATTTGGGCCCAAGTTAGAAGCAGAGCCTAAGGTGTAAATTATCCATAGTCCATATCTCGGAAACTATAAGAGATAATGCAATTTGGGAACCGGCAATGTAATTAGCATGCCGAATATTACTTGGAATGTGAATTGGAACGAAATCGCCAATAGAAAAGACCATTTTACAATTTGGGCCCAAGTTAGAAGCAGAGCCTAAGGTGTAAATTATCGATAGTCCATATCTCGGAAACTATAAGAGATAATGCAATTTGGCAACCGGCAATGTAATTAGCATGCCGAATATTACTTGGAATGTGAATTGGAACGAAATCGCCAATAGATAAGACCATTTTACAATTTGGGCCCAAGTTAGAAGCAGAGCCTAAGGTGTAAATTATCCATAGTCCATATCTCGAAAACTATAAGAGATAATGCAATTTGGCAACCGGCAATGTAATTAGCATGCCGAATATTATTTGGAATGTGAATTGGAACGAAATCGCCAATAGATAAGACCATTTTACAATTTGTGCCCAAGTTAGAAGCAGAGCCTAAGGTGTAAATTATCGATAGTCCATATCTCGGAAACTATAAGAGATAATGCAATTTGGCAACCGGCAATGTAATTAGCATGCCGAATATTACTTGGAATGTGAATTGGAACGAAATCGCCAATAGATAAGACCATTTTACAATTTGGGCCCAAGTTAGAAGCAGAGCCTAAGGTGTAAATTATCCATATAATTAGTCCATATCTCGGAAACTATAAGAGATAATGCAATTTCGCAACCGGCAATGTAATTAGCATGCCGAATATTACTTGGAGTGTGAATTGGAACGAAATCGCCAATAGATAAGACCATTTTACAATTTGGGCCCAAGTTAGAAGCAGAGCCTAAGGTGTAAATTATCGATAGTCCATATCTCGGAAACTATAAGAGATAATGCAATTTGGCAACCGGCAATGTAATTAGCATGCCGAATATTACTTGGAATGTGAATTGGAACGAAATCGCCAATAGATAAGACCATTTTACAATTTGGGCCCAAGTTAGAAGCAGAGCCTAAGGTGTAAATTATCGATAGTCCATATCTCGGAAACTATAAGAGATAATGCAATTTGGCAACCGGCAATGTAATTAGCATGCCGAATATTACTTGGAATGTGAATTGGAACGAAATCGCCAATAGATAAGACCATTTTACAATTTGGGCCCAAGTTAGAAGCAGAGCCTAAGGTGTAAATTATCGACAGTCCATATCTCGGAAACTATAAGAGATAATGCAATTTGGCAACCGGCAATGTAATTAGCATGCCGAATATTACTTGGAATGTGAATTGGAACGAAATCGCCAATAGATAAGACCATATTACAATTTGGGCCCAAGTTAGAAGCAGAGCCTAAGGTGTAAATTATCGATAGTCCATATCTCGGAAACTATAAGAGATAATGCAATTTGGCAACCGGCAATGTAATTAGCATGCCGAATATTACTTGGAATGTGAATTGGAACGAAATCGCCAATAGATAAGACCATTTTACAATTTGGGCCCAAGTTAGAAGCAGAGCCTAAGGTGTAAATTATCGATAGTCCATATCTCGGAAACTATAAGAGATAATGCAATTTGGCAACCGGCAATGTAATTAGCATGCCGAATATTACTTGGAATGTGAATTGGAACGAAATCGCCAATAGATAAGGCCATTTTACAATTTGGGCCCAAGTTAGAAGCAGAGCCTAAGGTGTAAATTATCGATAGTCCATATCTCGGAAACTATAAGAGATAATGCAATTTGGCAACCGGCAATGTAATTAGCATGCCGAATATTACTTGGAATGTGAATTGGAACGAAATCGCCAATAGATAAGACCATTTTACAATTTGGGCCCAAGTTAGAAGCAGAGCCTAAGGTGTAAATTATCGATAGTCCATATCTCGGAAACTAAAAGAGATAATGCAATTTGGCAACCGGCAATGTAATTAGCATGCCGAATATTACTTGGAGTGTGAATTGGAACGAAATCGCCAATAGATAAGACCATTTTACAATTTGGGCCCAAGTTAGAAGCAGAGCCTAAGGTGTAAATTATCGATAGTCCATATCTCGGAAACTAAAAGAGATAATGCAATTTGGCAACCGACAATGTAATTAGCATGCCGAATATTACTTGGAATGTGAATTGGAACGAAATCGCCAATAGATAAGACCATTTTACAATTTGGGCCCAAGTTAGAAGCAGAGCCTAAGGTGTAAATTATCGATAGTCCATATCTCGGAAACTATAAGGGATAATGCAGTTTCGCAACCGGCAATGTAATTAGCATGCCGAATATTACTTGGAATGTGAATTGGGACGAAATCGCCAATAGATAAGACCATTTTACAATTTGGGCCCAAGTTAGAAACAGAGCCTAAGGTGTAAATTATCGATAGTCCATATCTCGGAAACTATAAGAGATAATGCAATTTGGCAACCGGCAATGTAATTAGCATGCCGAATATTACTTGGAATGTGAATTGGAACGAAATCGCCAATAGATAAGACCATTTTACAATTTGGGCCCAAGTTAGAAGCAGAGCCTAAGGTGTAAATTATCGATAGTCCATATCTCGGAAACTATAAGAGATAATGCAATTTGGCAACCGGCAATGTAATTAGCATGCCGAATACCACTTGGAATGTGAATTGGAACGAAATCGCCAATAGATAAGACGATTTTACAATTTGGGCCCAAGTTAGAAGCAGAGCCTAAGGTGTAAATTACCGATAGTCCATATCTCGGAAACTATAAGAGATAATGCAATTTGGCAACCGACAATGAAATTAGCATGCCGAATATTACTTGGAATGTGAATTGGAACGAAATCGCCAATAGATAAGACCATTTTACAATTTGGGCCCAAGTTAGAAGCAGAGCCTAAGGTGTAAATTATCGATAGTCCATATCTCGGAAACTATAAGAGATAATGCAATTTGGCAACCGGCAATGTAATTAGCATGCCGAATATTACTTGGAATGTGAATTGGAACGAAATCGCCAATAGATAAGACGATTTTACAATTTGGGCCCAAGTTAGAAGCAGAGCCTAAGGTGTAAATTACCGATAGTCCATATCTCGGAAACTATAAGAGATAATGCAATTTGGCAACCGGCAATGTAATTAGCATGCCGAATATTACATGGAATGTGAATTGGAACGAAATCGCCAATAGATAAGACCATTTTACATTTTGGGCCCAAGTTAGAAGCAGAGCCTAAGGTGTAAATTATCGATAGTCCATATCTCGGAAACTATAAGAGATAATGCAATTTGGCAACCGGCAATGTAATTAGCATGCCGAATATTACTTGGAATGTGAATTGGAACGAAATCGCCAATAGATAAGACGATTTTACAATTTGGGCCCAAGTTAGAAGCAGAGCCTAAGGTGTTAATTATCGATAGTCCATATCTCGGAAACTATAAGAGATAATGCAATTTGGCAACCGGCAATGTAATTAGCATGCCGAATACTACTTGGAATGTCAATTGGAACGAAATCGCCAATAGATAAGACCATTTTACAGTTTGGGCCCAAGTTAGAAGCAGAGCCTAAGGTTAAAAATAATCGATAGTCCATATCTCGGAAACTATAAGAGATAATGCAATTTGGGAACCGGCAATGTAATTAGCATGCCGAATATTACTTGGAATGTGAATTGGAACGAAATCGCCAATAGAGAAGACCATTTTACAATTTGGGCCCAAGTTAGAAGCAGAGCCTAAGGTGTAAATTATCGATAGTCCATATCTCGGAAACTATAAGAGATAATGCAATTTGGCAACCGGCAATGTAATTAGCATGCCGAATATTACTTGGAATGTGAATTGGAACGAAATCGCCAATAGATAAGACCATTTTACAATTTGGGCCCAAGTTAGAAGCAGAGCCTAAGGTGTAAATTATCCATAGTCCATATCTCGGAAACTATAAGAGATAATGCAATTTGGGAACCGGCAATGTAATTAGCATGCCGAATATTACTTGGAATGTGAATTGGAACGAAATCGCCAATAGAGAAGACCATTTTACAATTTGGGCCCAAGTTAGAAGCAGAGCCTAAGGTGTAAATTATCGATAGTCCATATCTCGGAAACTATAAGAGATAATGCAATTTGGCAACCGGCAATGTAATTAGCATGCCGAATATTACTTGGAATGTGAATTGGAACGAAATCGCCAATAGATAAGACCATTTTACAATTTGGGCCCAAGTTAGAAGCAGAGCCTAAGGTGTAAATTATCCATAGTCCATATCTCGAAAACTATAAGAGATAATGCAATTTGGCAACCGGCAATGTAATTAGCATGCCGAATATTATTTGGAATGTGAATTGGAACGAAATCGCCAATAGATAAGACCATTTTACAATTTGTGCCCAAGTTAGAAGCAGAGCCTAAGGTGTAAATTATCGATAGTCCATATCTCGGAAACTATAAGAGATAATGCAATTTGGCAACCGGCAATGTAATTAGCATGCCGAATATTACTTGGAATGTGAATTGGAACGAAATCGCCAATAGATAAGACCATTTTACAATTTGGGCCCAAGTTAGAAGCAGAGCCTAAGGTGTAAATTATCCATAGTCCATATCTCGGAAACTATAAGAGATAATGCAATTTCGCAACCGGCAATGTAATTAGCATGCCGAATATTACTTGGAGTGTGAATTGGAACGAAATCGCCAATAGATAAGACCATTTTACAATTTGGGCCCAAGTTAGAAGCAGAGCCTAAGGTGTAAATTATCGATAGTCCATATCTCGGAAACTATAAGAGATAATGCAATTTGGCAACCGGCAATGTAATTAGCATGCCGAATATTACTTGGAATGTGAATTGGAACGAAATCGCCAATAGATAAGACCATTTTACAATTTGGGCCCAAGTTAGAAGCAGAGCCTAAGGTGTAAATTATCGATAGTCCATATCTCGGAAACTATAAGAGATAATGCAATTTGGCAACCGGCAATGTAATTGGCATGCCGAATATTACTTGGAATGTGAATTGGAACGAAATCGCCAATAGATAAGACCATTTTACAATTTGGGCCCAAGTTAGAAGCAGAGCCTAAGGTGTAAATTATCGACAGTCCATATCTCGGAAACTATAAGAGATAATGCAATTTGGCAACCGGCAATGTAATTAGCATGCCGAATATTAATTGGAATGTGAATTGGAACGAAATCGCCAATAGATAAGACCATATTACAATTTGGGCCCAAGTTAGAAGCAGAGCCTAAGGTGTAAATTATCGATAGTCCATATCTCGGAAACTATAAGAGATAATGCAATTTGGCAACCGGCAATGTAATTAGCATGCCGAATATTACTTGGAATGTGAATTGGAACGAAATCGCCAATAGATAAGACCATTTTACAATTTGGGCCCAAGTTAGAAGCAGAGCCTAAGGTGTAAATTATCGATAGTCCATATCTCGGAAACTATAAGAGATAATGCAATTTGGCAACCGGCAATGTAATTAGCATGCCGAATATTACTTGGAATGTGAATTGGAACGAAATCGCCAATAGATAAGGCCATTTTACAATTTGGGCCCAAGTTAGAAGCAGAGCCTAAGGTGTAAATTATCGATAGTCCATATCTCGGAAACTATAAGAGATAATGCAATTTGGCAACCGGCAATGTAATTAGCATGCCGAATATTACTTGGAATGTGAATTGGAACGAAATCGCCAATAGATAAGACCATTTTACAATTTGGGCCCAAGTTAGAAGCAGAGCCTAAGGTGTAAATTATCGATAGTCCATATCTCGGAAACTAAAAGAGATAATGCAATTTGGCAACCGGCAATGTAATTAGCATGCCGAATATTACTTGGAGTGTGAATTGGAACGAAATCGCCAATTGATAAGACCATATTACAATTTGGGCCCAAGTTAGAAGCAGAGCCTAAGGTGTAAATTATCGATAGTCCATATCTCGGAAACTATAAGAGATAATGCAATTTGGCAACCGGCAATGTAATTAGCATGCCGAATATTACTTGGAATGTGAATTGGAACGAAATCGCCAATAGATAAGGCCATTTTACAATTTGGGCCCAAGTTAGAAGCAGAGCCTAAGGTGTAAATTATCGATAGTCCATATCTCGGAAACTATAAGAGATAATGCAATTTGGCAACCGGCAATGTAATTAGCATGCCGAATATTAGTTGGAATGTGAATTGGAATGAAATCGCCAATAGATAAGACCATTTTACAATTTGGGCCCAAGTTAGAAGCAGAGCCTAAGGTGTAAATTATCGATAGTCCATATCTCGGAAACTAAAAGAGATAATGCAATTTGGCAACCGGCAATGTAATTAGCATGCCGAATATTACTTGGAGTGTGAATTGGAACGAAATCGCCAATAGATAAGACCATTTTACAATTTGGGCCCAAGTTAGAAGCAAAGCCTAAGGTGTAAATTATCGATAGTCCATATCTCGGAAACTAAAAGAGATAATGCAATTTGGCAACCGACAATGTAATTAGCATGCCGAATATTACTTGGAATGTGAATTGGAACGAAATCGCCAATAGATAAGACCATTTTACAATTTGGGCCCAAGTTAGAAGCAGAGCCTAAGGTGTAAATTATCGATAGTCCATATCTCGGAAACTATAAGGGATAATGCAGTTTCGCAACCGGCAATGTAATTAGCATGCCGAATATTACTTGGAATGTGAATTGGGACAAAATCGCCAATAGATAAGACCATTTTACAATTTGGGCCCAAGTTAGAAGCAGAGCCTAAGGTGTAAATTATCGATAGTCCATATCTCGGAAACTATAAGAGATAATGCAATTTGGGAACCGGCAATGTAATTAGCATGCCGAATATTACTTGGAATGTGAATTGGAACGAAATCGCCAATAGAGAAGACCATTTTACAATTTGGGCCCAAGTTAGAAGCAGAGCCTAAGGTGTAAATTATCGATAGTCCATATCTCGGAAACTATAAGAGATAATGCAATTTGGCAACCGGCAATGTAATTAGCATGCCGAATATTACTTGGAATGTGAATTGGAACGAAATCGCCAATAGATAAGACCATTTTACAATTTGGGCCCAAGTTAGAAGCAGAGCCTAAGGTGTAAATTATCCATAGTCCATATCTCGGAAACTATAAGAGATAATGCAATTTGGGAACCGGCAATGTAATTAGCATGCCGAATATTACTTGGAATGTGAATTGGAACGAAATCGCCAATAGAGAAGACCATTTTACAATTTGGGCCCAAGTTAGAAGCAGAGCCTAAGGTGTAAATTATCGATAGTCCATATCTCGGAAACTATAAGAGATAATGCAATTTGGCAACCGGCAATGTAATTAGCATGCCGAATATTACTTGGAATGTGAATTGGAACGAAATCGCCAATAGATAAGACCATTTTACAATTTGTGCCCAAGTTAGAAGCAGAGCCTAAGGTGTAAATTATCGATAGTCCATATCTCGGAAACTATAAGAGATAATGCAATTTGGCAACCGGCAATGTAATTAGCATGCCGAATATTACATGGAATGTGAATTGGAACGAAATCGCCAATAGATAAGACCATTTTACAATTTGGGCCCAAGTTAGAAGCAGAGCCTAAGGTGTAAATTATCCATAGTCCATATCTCGGAAACTATAAGAGATAATGCAATTTCGCACCGGCAATGTAATTTGCATGCCGAATATTACTTGGAGTGTGAATTGGAACGAAATCGCCAATAGATAAGACCATTTTACAATTTGGGCCCAAGTTAGAAGCAGAGCCTAAGGTGTAAATTATCGATAGTCCATATCTCGGAAACTATAAGAGATAATGCAATTTGGCAACCGGCAATGTAATTAGCATGCCGAATATTACTTGGAATGTGAATTGGAACGAAATCGCCAATAGATAAGACCATTTTACAATTTGGGCCCAAGTTAGAAGCAGAGCCTAAGGTGTAAATTATCGATAGTCCATATCTCGGAAACTATAAGAGATAATGCAATTTGGCAACCGGCAATGTAATTGGCATGCCGAATATTACTTGGAATGTGAATTGGAACGAAATCGCCAATAGATAAGACCATTTTACAATTTGGGCCCAAGTTAGAAGCAGAGCCTAAGGTGTAAATTATCGACAGTCCATATCTCGGAAACTATAAGAGATAATGCAATTTGGCAACCGGCAATGTAATTAGCATGCCGAATATTAATTGGAATGTGAATTGGAACGAAATCGCCAATAGATAAGACCATATTACAATTTGGGCCCAAGTTAGAAGCAGAGCCTAAGGTGTAAATTATCGATAGTCCATATCTCGGAAACTATAAGAGATAATGCAATTTGGCAACCGGCAATGTAATTAGCATGCCGAATATTACTTGGAATGTGAATTGGAACGAAATCGCCAATAGATAAGACCATTTTACAATTTGGGCCCAAGTTAGAAGCAGAGCCTAAGGTGTAAATTATCGATAGTCCATATCTCGGAAACTATAAGAGATAATGCAATTTGGCAACCGGCAATGTAATTAGCATGCCGAATATTACTTGGAATGTGAATTGGAACGAAATCGCCAATAGATAAGGCCATTTTACAATTTGGGCCCAAGTTAGAAGCAGAGCCTAAGGTGTAAATTATCGATAGTCCATATCTCGGAAACTATAAGAGATAATGCAATTTGGCAACCGGCAATGTAATTAGCATGCCGAATATTACTTGGAATGTGAATTGGAACGAAATCGCCAATAGATAAGACCATTTTACAATTTGGGCCCAAGTTAGAAGCAGAGCCTAAGGTGTAAATTATCGATAGTCCATATCTCGGAAACTAAAAGAGATAATGCAATTTGGCAACCGGCAATGTAATTAGCATGCCGAATATTACTTGGAGTGTGAATTGGAACGAAATCGCCAATTGATAAGACCATATTACAATTTGGGCCCAAGTTAGAAGCAGAGCCTAAGGTGTAAATTATCGATAGTCCATATCTCGGAAACTATAAGAGATAATGCAATTTGGCAACCGGCAATGTAATTAGCATGCCGAATATTACTTGGAATGTGAATTGGAACGAAATCGCCAATAGATAAGGCCATTTTACAATTTGGGCCCAAGTTAGAAGCAGAGCCTAAGGTGTAAATTATCGATAGTCCATATCTCGGAAACTATAAGAGATAATGCAATTTGGCAACCGGCAATGTAATTAGCATGCCGAATATTAGTTGGAATGTGAATTGGAATGAAATCGCCAATAGATAAGACCATTTTACAATTTGGGCCCAAGTTAGAAGCAGAGCCTAAGGTGTAAATTATCGATAGTCCATATCTCGGAAACTAAAAGAGATAATGCAATTTGGCAACCGGCAATGTAATTAGCATGCCGAATATTACTTGGAGTGTGAATTGGAACGAAATCGCCAATAGATAAGACCATTTTACAATTTGGGCCCAAGTTAGAAGCAAAGCCTAAGGTGTAAATTATCGATAGTCCATATCTCGGAAACTAAAAGAGATAATGCAATTTGGCAACCGACAATGTAATTAGCATGCCGAATATTACTTGGAATGTGAATTGGAACGAAATCGCCAATAGATAAGACCATTTTACAATTTGGGCCCAAGTTAGAAGCAGAGCCTAAGGTGTAAATTATCGATAGTCCATATCTCGGAAACTATAAGAGATAATGCAGTTTCGCAACCGGCAATGTAATTAGCATGCCGAATATTACTTGGAATGTGAATTGGGACAAAATCGCCAATAGATAAGACCATTTTACAATTTGGGCCCAAGTTAGAAGCAGAGCCTAAGGTGTAAATTATCGATAGTCCATATCTCGGAAACTATAAGAGATAATGCAATTTGGCAACCGGCAATGTAATTAGCATGCCGAATATTACTTGGAATGTGAATTGGAACGAAATCGCCAATAGATAAGACCATTTTACAATTTGGGCCCAAGTTAGAAGCAGAGCCTAAGGTGTAAATTATCGATAGTCCATATCTCGGAAACTATAAGAGATAATGCAATTTGGCAACCGGCAATGTAATTAGCATGCCGAATACCACTTGGAATGTGAATTGGAACGAAATCGCCAATAGATAAGACGATTTTACAATTTGGGCCCAAGTTAGAAGCAGAGCCTAAGGTGTAAATTACCGATAGTCCATATCTCGGAAACTATAAGAGATAATGCAATTTGGCAACCGACAATGTAATTAGCATGCCGAATATTACTTGGAATGTGAATTGGAACGAAATCGCCAATAGATAAGACCATTTTACAATTTGGGCCCAAGTTAGAAGCAGAGCCTAAGGTGTAAATTATCGATAGTCCATATCTCGGAAACTATAAGAGATAATGCAATTTGGCAACCGGCAATGTAATTAGCATGCCGAATATTACTTGGAATGTGAATTGGAACGAAATCGCCAATAGATAAGACGATTTTACAATTTGGGCCCAAGTTAGAAGCAGAGCCTAAGGTGTAAATTACCGATAGTCCATATCTCGGAAACTATAAGAGATAATGCAATTTGGCAACCGGCAATGTAATTAGCATGCCGAATATTACATGGAATGTGAATTGGAACGAAATCGCCAATAGATAAGACCATTTTACATTTTGGGCCCAAGTTAGAAGCAGAGCCTAAGGTGTAAATTATCGATAGTCCATATCTCGGAAACTATAAGAGATAATGCAATTTGGCAACCGGCAATGTAATTAGCATGCCGAATATTACTTGGAATGTGAATTGGAACGAAATCGCCAATAGATAAGACGATTTTACAATTTGGGCCCAAGTTAGAAGCAGAGCCTAAGGTGTTAATTATCGATAGTCCATATCTCGGAAACTATAAGAGATAATGCAATTTGGCAACCGGCAATGTAATTAGCATGCCGAATACTACTTGGAATGTGAATTGGAACGAAATCGCCAATAGATAAGACCATTTTACAGTTTGGGCCCAAGTTAGAAGCAGAGCCTAAGGTTAAAAATAATCGATAGTCCATATCTCGGAAACTATAAGAGATAATGCAATTTGGGAACCGGCAATGTAATTAGCATGCCGAATATTACTTGGAATGTGAATTGGAACGAAATCGCCAATAGAGAAGACCATTTTACAATTTGGGCCCAAGTTAGAAGCAGAGCCTAAGGTGTAAATTATCGATAGTCCATATCTCGGAAACTATAAGAGATAATGCAATTTGGCAACCGGCAATGTAATTAGCATGCCGAATATTACTTGGAATGTGAATTGGAACGAAATCGCCAATAGATAAGACCATTTTACAATTTGGGCCCAAGTTAGAAGCAGAGCCTAAGGTGTAAATTATCCATAGTCCATATCTCGGAAACTATAAGAGATAATGCAATTTGGGAACCGGCAATGTAATTAGCATGCCGAATATTACTTGGAATGTGAATTGGAACGAAATCGCCAATAGAGAAGACCATTTTACAATTTGGGCCCAAGTTAGAAGCAGAGCCTAAGGTGTAAATTATCGATAGTCCATATCTCGAAAACTATAAGAGATAATGCAATTTGGCAACCGGCAATGTAATTAGCATGCCGAATATTATTTGGAATGTGAATTGGAACGAAATCGCCAATAGATAAGACCATTTTACAATTTGTGCCCAAGTTAGAAGCAAAGCCTAAGGTGTAAATTATCGATAGTCCATATCTCGGAAACTATAAGAGATAATGCAATTTGGCAACCGGCAATGTAATTAGCATGCCGAATATTACTTGGAATGTGAATTGGAACGAAATCGCCAATAGATAAGACCATTTTACAATTTGGGCCCAAGTTAGAAGCAGAGCCTATGGTGTAAATTATCCATAGTCCATATCTCGGAAACTATAAGAGATAATGCAATTTCGCAACCGGCAATGTAATTAGCATGCCGAATATTACTTGGAGTGTGAATTGGAACGAAATCGCCAATAGATAAGACCATTTTACAATTTGGGCCCAAGTTAGAAGCAGAGCCTAAGGTGTAAATTATCGATAGTCCATATCTCGGAAACTATAAGAGATAATGCAATTTGGCAACCGGCAATGTAATTAGCATGCCGAATATTACTTGGAATGTGAATTGGAACGAAATCGCCAATAGATAAGACCATTTTACAATTTGGGCCCAAGTTAGAAGCAGAGCCTAAGGTGTAAATTATCGACAGTCCATATCTCGGAAACTTTAAGAGATAATGCAATTTGGCAACCGGCAATGTAATTAGCATGCCGAATATTACTTGGAATGTGAATTGGAAGGAAATCGCCAATAGATAAGACCATATTACAATTTGGGCCCAAGTTAGAAGCAGAGCCTAAGGTGTAAATTATCGATAGTCCATATCTCGGAAACTATAAGAGATAATGCAATTTGGCAACCGGCAATGTAATTAGCATGCCGAATATTACTTGGAATGTGAATTGGAACGAAATCGCCAATAGATAAGACCATTTTACAATTTGGGCCCAAGTTAGAAGCAGAGCCTAAGGTGTAAATTATCGATAGTCCATATCTCGGAAACTATAAGAGATAATGCAATTTGGCAACCGGCAATGTAATTAGCATGCCGAATATTACTTGGAATGTGAATTGGAACGAAATCGCCAATAGATAAGGCCATTTTACAATTTGGGCCCAAGTTAGAAGCAGAGCCTAAGGTGTAAATTATCGATAGTCCATATCTCGGAAACTATAAGAGATAATGCAATTTGGCAACCGGCAATGTAATTAGCATGCCGAATATTACTTGGAATGTGAATTGGAACGAAATCGCCAATAGATAAGACCATTTTACAATTTGGGCCCAAGTTAGAAGCAGAGCCTAAGGTGTAAATTATCGATAGTCCATATCTCGGAAACTAAAAGAGATAATGCAATTTGGCAACCGGCAATGTAATTAGCATGCCGAATATTACTTGGAGTGTGAATTGGAACGAAATCGCCAATAGATAAGACCATTTTACAATTTGGGCCCAAGTTAGAAGCAGAGCCTAAGGTGTAAATTATCGATAGTCCATATCTCGGAAACTAAAAGAGATAATGCAATTTGGCAACCGGCAATGTAATTAGCATGCCGAATATTACTTGGAATGTGAATTGGAACGAAATCGCCAATAGATAAGACCATTTTACAATTTGGGCCCAAGTTAGAAGCAGAGCCTAAGGTGTAAATTATCGATAGTCCATATCTCGGAAACTATAAGAGATAATGCAGTTTCGCAACCGGCAATGTAATTAGCATGCCGAATATTACTTGGAATGTGAATTGGGACGACATCGCCAATAGATAAGACCATTTTACAATTTGGGCCCAAGTTAGAAGCAGAGCCTAAGGTGTAAATTATCGATAGTCCATATCTCGGAAACTATAAGAGATAATGCAATTTGGCAACCGGCAATGTAATTAGCATGCCGAATATTACTTGGAATGTGAATTGGAACGGAATCGCCAATAGATAAGACCATTTTACAATTTGGGCCCAAGTTAGAAGCAGAGCCTAAGGTGTAAATTATCGATAGTCCATATCTCGGAAACTATAAGAGATAATGCAATTTGGCAACCGGCAATGTAATTAGCATGCCGAATACCACTTGGAATGTGAATTGGAACGAAATCGCCAATAGATAAGACGATTTTACAATTTGGGCCCAAGTTAGAAGCAGAGCCTGAGGTGTAAATTACCGATAGTCCATATCTCGGAAACTATAAGAGATAATTCAATTTGGCCACCGACAATGTAATTAGCATGCCGAATATTACTTGGAATGTGAATTGGAACGAAATCGCCAATAGATAAGACCATTTTACAATTTGGGCCCAAGTTAGAAGCAGAGCCTAAGGTGTAAATTATCGATAGTCCATATCTCGGAAACTATAAGAGATAATGCAATTTGGCAACCGGCAATGTAATTAGCATGCCGAATATTACTTGGAATGTGAATTGGAACGAAATCGCCAATAGATAAGACGATTTTACAATTTGGGCCCAAGTTAGAAGCAGAGCCTAAGGTGTAAATTACCGATAGTCCATATCTCGGAAACTATAAGAGATAATGCAATTTGGCAACCGGCAATGTAATTAGCATGCCGAATATTACATGGAATGTGAATTGGAACGAAATCGCCAATAGATAAGACCATTTTACATTTTGGGCCCAAGTTAGAAGCAGAGCCTAAGGTGTAAATTATCGATAGTCCATATCTCGGAAACTATAAGAGATAATGCAATTTGGCAACCGGCAATGTAATTAGCATGCCGAATATTACTTGGAATGTGAATTGGAACGAAATCGCCAATAGATAAGACGATTTTACAATTTGGACCCAAGTTAGAAGCAGAACCTAAGGTGTTAATTATCGATAGTCCATATCTCGGAAACTATAAGAGATAATGCAATTTGGCAACCGGCAATGTAATTAGCATGCCGAATACTACTTGGAATGTGAATTGGAACGAAATCGCCAATAGATAAGACCATTTTACAGTTTGGGCCCAAGTTAGAAGCAGAGCCTAAGGTTAAAAATAATCGATAGTCCATATCTCGGAAACTATAAGAGATAATGCAATTTGGGAACCGGCAATGTAATTAGCATGCCGAATATTACTTGGAATGTGAATTGGAACGAAATCGCCAATAGAGAAGACCATTTTACAATTTGGGCCCAAGTTAGAAGCAGAGCCTAAGGTGTAAATTATCGATAGTCCATATCTCGGAAACTATAAGAGATAATGCAGTTTGGCAACCGGCAATGTAATTAGCATGCCGAATATTACTTGGAATGTGAATTGGAACGAAATCGCCAATAGATAAGACCATTTTACAATTTGGGCCCAAGTTAGAAGCAGAGCCTAAGGTGTAAATTATCGATAGTCCATATCTCGGAAACTATAAGAGATAATGCAATTTGGCAACCGGCAATGTAATTAGCATGCCGAATATTACTTGGAATGTGAATTGGAACGAAATCGCCAATAGATAAGACCATTTTACAATTTGGGCCCAAGTTAGAAGCAGAGCCTAAGGTGTAAATTATTGATAGTCCATATCTCGGAAACTATAAGAGATAATGCAATTTCGCAACCGGCAATGTAATTAGCATGCCGAATATTACTTGGAGTGTGAATTGGAACGAAATCGCCAATAGATAAGACCATTTTACAATTTGGGCCCAAGTTAGAAGCAGAGCCTAAGGTGTAAATTATCGATAGTCCATATCTCGGAAACTATAAGAGATAATGCAATTTGGCAACCGGCAATGTAATTAGCATGCCGAATATTACATGGAATGTGAATTGGAACGAAATCGCCAATAGATAAGACCATTTTACAATTTGGGCCCAAGTTAGAAGCAGAGCCTAAGGTGTAAATTATCGATAGTCCATATCTCGGAAACTATAAGAGATAATGCAATTTGGCAACCGGCAATGTAATTAGCATGCCGAATATTACTTGGAATGTGAATTGGAACGAAATCGCCAATAGATAAGACCATTTTACAATTTGGGCCCAAGTTAGAAGCAGAGCCTAAGGTGTAAATTATCGATAGTCCATATCTCGGAAACTATAAGAGATAATGCAATTTGGCAAGCGGCAATGTAATTAGCATGCCGAATATTACTTGGAATGTGAATTGGAACGAAATCGCCAATAGATAAGACCATATTACAATTTGGGCCCAAGTTAGAAGCAGAGCCTAAGGTGTAAATTATCGATAGTCCATATCTCGGAAACTATAAGAGATAATGCAATTTGGCAACCGGCAATGTAATTAGCATGCCGAATATTACTTGGAATGTGAATTGGAACGAAATCGCCAATAGATAAGACCATTTTACAATTTGGGCCCAAGTTAGAAGCAGAGCCTAAGGTGTAAATTATCGATAGTCCATATCTCGGAAACTATAAGAGATAATGCAATTTGGCAACCGGCAATGTAATTAGCATGCCGAATATTACTTGGAATGTGAATTGGAACGAAATCGCCAATAGGTAAGACCATTTTACAATTTGGGCCCAAGTTAGAAGCAGAGCCTAAGGTGTAAATTATCGATAGTCCATATCTCGGAAACTATAAGAGATAATTCAATTTGGTCACCGGCAATGTAATTAGCATGCCGAATATTACTTGGAATGTGAATTGGAACGAAATCGCCAATAGATAAGACCATTTTACAATTTGGGCCCAAGTTAGATGCAGAGCCTAAGGTGTAAATTATCGATAGTCCATATCTCGGAAACTATAAGAGATAATGCAATTTGGCAACCGGCAATGTAATTAGCATGCCGAATATTACTTGGAATGTGAATTGGAACGAAATCGCCAATAGATAAGGCCATTTTACAATTTGGGCCCAAGTTAGAAGCAGAGCCTAAGGTGTAAATTATCGATAGTCCATATCTCGGAAACTATAAGAGATAATGCAATTTGGCAACCGGCAATGTAATTAGCATGCCGAATATTACTTGGAATGTGAATTGGAACGAAATCGCCAATAGATAAGACCATTTTACAATTTGGGCCCAAGTTAGAAGCAGAGCCTAAGGTGTAAATTATCGATAGTCCATATCTCGGAAACTAAAAGAGATAATGCAATTTGGTAACCGGCAATGTAATTAGCATGCCGAATATTACTTGGAATGTGAATTGGAACGAAATCGCCAATAGATAAGACCATTTTACAATTTGGGCCCAAGTTAGAAGCAGAGCCTAAGGTGTAAATTATCGATAGTCCATATCTCGGAAACTAAAAGAGATAATGCAATTTGGCAACCGGCAATGTAATTAGCATGCCGAATATTACTTGGAATGTGAATTGGAACGAAATCGCCAATAGATAAGACCATTTTACAATTTGGGCCCAAGATAGAAGCAGAGCCTAAGGTGTAAATTATCGATAGTCCATATCTCGGAAACTATAAGAGATAATGCAGTTTCGCAACCGGCAATGTAATTAGCATGCCGAATATTACTTGGAATGTGAATTGGGACGAAATCGCCAATAGATAAGACCATTTTACAATTTGGGCCTAAGTTAGAAGCAGAGCCTAAGGTGTAAATTATCGATAGTCCATATCTCGGAAACTATAAGAGATAATGCAATTTGGCAACCGGCAATGTAATTAGCATGCCGAATATTACTTGGAATGTGAATTGGAACGCAATCGCCAATAGATAAGACCATTTTACAATTTGGGCCCAAGTTAGAAGCAGAGCCTAAGGTGTAAATTATCGATAGTCCATATCTCGGAAACTATAAGAGATAATGCAATTTGGCAACCGGCAATGTAATTAGCATGCCGAATATTACTTGGAATGTGAATTGGAACGAAATCGCCAATAGATAAGACCATTTTACAATTTGGGCCCAAGTTAGAAGCAGAGCCTAAGGTGTAAATTATTGATAGTCCATATCTCGGAAACTATAAGAGATAATGCAATTTCGCAACCGGCAATGTAATTAGCATGCCGAATATTACTTGGAGTGTGAATTGGAACGAAATCGCCAATAGATAAGACCATTTTACAATTTGGGCCCAAGTTAGAAGCAGAGCCTAAGGTGAAAATTATCGATAGTCCATATCTCGGAAACTATAAGAGATAATGCAATTTGGCAACCGGCAATGTAATTAGCATGCCGAATATTACTTGGAATGTGAATTGGAACGAAATCGCCAATAGATAAGACCATTTTACAATTTGGGCCCAAGTTAGAAGCAGAGCCTAAGGTGTAAATTATCGATAGTCCATATCTCGGAAACTATAAGAGATAATGCAATTTGGCAACCGGCAATGTAATTAGCATGCCGAATATTACTTGGAATGTGAATTGGAACGAAATCGCCAATAGATAAGACCATATTACAATTTGGGCCCAAGTTAGAAGCAGAGCCTAAGGTGTAAATTATCGATAGTCCATATCTCGGAAACTATAAGAGATAATTCAATTTGGTCACCGGCAATGTAATTAGCATGCCGAATATTACTTGGAATGTGAATTGGAACGAAATCGCCAATAGATAAGACCATTTTACAATTTGGGCCCAAGTTAGAAGCAGAGCCTAAGGTGTAAATTATCGATAGTCCATATCTCGGAAACTATAAGAGATAATGCAATTTGGCAACCGGCAATGTAATTAGCATGCCGAATATTACTTGGAATGTGAATTGGAACGAAATCGCCAATAGATAAGGCCATTTTACAATTTGGGCCCAAGTTAGAAGCAGAGCCTAAGGTGTAAATTATCGATAGTCCATATCTCGGAAACTATAAGAGATAAAGCAATTTGGCAACCGGCAATGTAATTAGCATGCCGAATATTACTTGGAATGTGAATTGGAACGAAAACGCCAATAGATAAGACCATTTTACAATTTGGGCCCAAGTTAGAAGCAGAGCCTAAGGTGTAAATTATCGATAGTCCATATCTCGGAAACTAAAAGAGATAATGCAATTTGGCAACCGGCAATGTAATTAGCATGCCGAATATTACTTGGAATGTGAATTGGAACGAAATCGCCAATAGATAAGACCATTTTATATTTTGGGCCCAAGTTAGAAGCAGAGCCTAAGGTGTAAATTATCGATAGTCCATATCTCGGAAACTAAAAGAGATAATGCAATTTGGCAACCGGCAATGTAATTAGCATGCCGAATATTACTTGGAATGTGAATTGGAACGAAATCGCCAATAGATAAGACCATTTTACAATTTGGGCCCAAGTTAGAAGCAGAGCCTAAGGTGTAAATTATCGATAGTCCATATCTCGGAAACTATAAGAGATAATGCAGTTTCGCAACCGGCAATGTAATTAGCATGCCGAATATTACTTGGAATGTGAATTGGGACGAAATCGCCAATAGATAAGACCATTTTACAATTTGGGCCCAAGTTAGAAGCAGAGCCTAAGGTGTAAATTATCGATAGTCCATATCTCGGAAACTATAAGAGATAATGCAATTTGGCAACCGGCAATGTAATTAGCATGCCGAATATTACTTGGAATGTGAATGGGAACGAAATCGCCAATAGATAAGACCATTTTACAATTTGGGCCCAAGTTAGAAGCAGAGCCTAAGGTGTAAATTATCGATAGTCCATATCTCGGAAACTATAAGAGATAATGCAATTTGGCAACCGGCAATGTAATTAGCATGCCGAATATTACTTGGAATGTGAATTGGAACGAAATCGCCAATAGATAAGACCATTTTACAATTTGGGCCCAAGTTAGAAGCAGAGCCTAAGGTGTAAATTATCGATAGTCCATATCTCGGAAACTATAAGAGATAATGCAATTTGGCAACCGGCAATGTAATTAGCATGCCGAATACCACTTGGAATGTGAATTGGAACGAAATCGCCAATAGATAAGACGATTTTACAATTTGGGCCCAAGTTAGAAGCAGAGCCTAAGGTGTAAATTACCGATAGTCCATATCTCGGAAACTATAAGAGATAATGCAATTTGGCAACCGACAATGTAATTAGCATGCCGAATATTACTTGGAATGTGAATTGGAACGAAATCGCCAATAGATAAGACCATTTTACAATTTGGGCCCAAGTTAGAAGCAGAGCCTAAGGTGTAAATTATCGATAGTCCATATCTCGGAAACTATAAGAGATAATGCAATTTGGCAACCGGCAATGTAATTAGCATGCCGAATATTACTTGGAATGTGAATTGGAACGAAATCGCCAATAGATAAGACGATTTTACAATTTGGGCCCAAGTTAGAAGCAGAGCCTAAGGTGTAAATTACCGATAGTCCATATCTCGGAAACTATAAGAGATAATGCAATTTGGCAACCGGCAATGTAATTAGCATGCCGAATATTACATGGAATGTGAATTGGAACGAAATCGCCAATAGATAAGACCATTTTACATTTTGGGCCCAAGTTAGAAGCAGAGCCTAAGGTGTAAATTATCGATAGTCCATATCTCGGAAACTATAAGAGATAATGCAATTTGGCAACCGGCAATGTAATTAGCATGCCGAATATTACTTGGAATGTGAATTGGAACGAAATCGCCAATAGATAAGACGATTTTACAATTTGGGCCCAAGTTAGAAGCAGAGCCTAAGGTGTAAATTACCGATAGTCCATATCTCGGAAACTATAAGAGATAATGCAATTTGGCAACCGGCAATGTAATTAGCATGCCGAATATTACTTGGAATGTGAATTGGAACGAAATCGCCAATAGATAAGACCATTTTACATTTTGGGCCCAAGTTAGAAGCAGAGCCTAAGGTGTAAATTATCGATAGTCCATATCTCGGAAACTATAAGAGATAATGCAATTTGGCAACCGGCAATGTAATTAGCAAGCCGAATATTACTTGGAATGTGAATTGGAACGAAATCGCCAATAGATAAGACCATATTACAATTTGGGCACAAGTTAGAAGCAGAGCCTAAGGTGTAAATTATCGATAGTCCATATCTCGGAAACTATAAGAGATAATGCAATTTGGCAACCGGCAATGTAATTAGCATGCCGAATATTACTTGGAATGTGAATTGGAACGAAATCGCCAATAGATAAGACCATTTTACAATTTGGGCCCAAGTTAGAAGCAGAGCCTAAGGTGTAAATTATCGATAGTCCATATCTCGGAAACTATAAGAGATAATGCAATTTGGCAACCGGAAATGTAATTAGCATGCCGAATATTACTTGGAATTTGAATTGGAACGAAATCGCCAATAGGTAAGACCATTTTACAATTTGGGCCCAAGTTAAAAGCAGAGCCTAAGGTGTAAATTATCGATAGTCCATATCTCTCAAACTATAAGAGATAATTCAATTTGGCCACCGGCAATGTAATTAGCATGCCGAATATTACTTGGAATGTGAATTGGAACGAAATCGCCAATAGATTAGACCATTTTACAATTTGGGCCCAAGTTAGAAGCAGAGCCTAAGGTGTAATTTATCGATAGTCCATATCTCGGAAACTATAAGAGATAATGCAATTTGGCAACCGGCAATGTAATTAGCATGCCGAATATTACTTGGAATGTGAATTGGAACGAAATCGCCAATAGATAAGGCCATTTTACAATTTGGGCCCAAGTTAGAAGCAGAGCCTAAGGTGTAAATTATCGATAGTCCATATCTCGGAAACTATAAGAGATAATGCAATTTGGCAACCGGCAATGTAATTAGCATGCCGAATATTACTTGGAATGTGAATTGGAACGAAATCGCCGATAGATAAGACCATTTTACAATTTGGGCCCAAGTTAGAAGCAGAGCCTAAGGTGTAAATTATCGATAGTCCATATCTCGGAAACTAAAAGAGATAATGCAATTTGGCAACCGGCAATGTAATTAGCATGCCGAATATTACTTGGAATGTGAATTGGAACGAAATCGCCAATAGATAAGACCATTTTACAATTTGGGCCCAAGTTAGAAGCAGAGCCTAAGGTGTAAATTATCGATAGTCCATATCTCGGAAACTATAAGAGATAATGCAGTTTCGCAACCGGCAATGTAATTAACATGCCGAATATTACTTGGAATGTGAATTGGGACGAAATCGCCAATAGATAAGACCATTTTACAATTTGGGCCCAAGTTAGAAGCAGAGCCTAAGGTGTAAATTATCGATAGTCCATATCTCGGAAACTATAAGAGATAATGCAATTTGGCAACCGGCAATGTAATTAGCATGCCGAATTTTACTTGGAATGTGAATTGGAACGAAATCGCTAATAGATAAGACCATTTTACAATTTGGGCCCAAGTTAGAAGCAGAGCCTAAGGTGTAAATTATCGATAGTCCATATCTCGGAAACTATAAGAGATAATGCAATTTGGCAACCGGCAATGTATTTAGCATGCCGAATACCACTTGGAATGTGAATTGGAACGAAATCGCCAATAGATAAGACCATTTTACAATTTGGGCCCAAGTTAGAAGCAGAGCCTAAGGTGTAAATTATCGATAGTCCATATCTCGGAAACTATAAGAGATAATTCAATTTGGCAACCGGCAATGTAATTAGCATGCCGAATATTACTTGGAATGTGAATTGGAACGAAATCGCCATAGATAAGGCGATTTTACAATTTGGGCCCAAGTTAGAAGCAGAGCCTAAGGTGTAAATTATCGATAGTCCATATCTCGGAAACTATAAGAGATAATGCAATTTGGCAACCGGCAATGTAATTATCATGCCGAATATTACTTGGAATGTGAATTGGAACGAAATCGCCAATAGATAAGACCATTTTACAATTTGGGCCCAAGTTAGAAGCAGAGCCTAAGGTGTAAATTATCGATAGTCCATATCTCGGAATCTATAAGAGATAATGCAATTTGGCACCCGGCAATGTAATTAGCATGCCGAATACCACTTGGAATGTGAATTGGAACGAAATCGCCAATAGATAAGACCATTTTACAATTTGGGCCCAAGTTAGAAGCAGAGCCTAAGGTGTAAATTACCGATAGTCCATATCTCGGAAACTATAAGAGATAATGCAATTTGGCAACCGGCAATGTAATTAGCATGCCGAATAATACTTGGAATGTGAATTGGAACGAAATCGCCAATAGATAAAACCATTTTACAATTTGGGCCCAAGTTAGAAGCAGAGCCTAAGGTGTAAATTATCGATAGTCCATATCTCGGAAACTATAAGAGATAATGTAATTTGGCAACCGGCAATGTAATTAGCATGCCGAATATTACTTGGAATGTGAATTGGAACGAAATCGCCAATAGATAAGACGATTTTACAATTTGGGCCCAAGTTAGAAGCAGAGCCTAAGGTGTAAATTATCGATAGTCCATATCTCGGAAACTATAAGAGATAATGTAATTTGGCAACCGGCAATGTAATTAGCATGCCGAATATTACTTGGAATGTGAATTGGAACGAAATCGCCAATAGATAAGACGATTTTACAATTTGGGCCCAAGTTAGAAGCAGAGCCTAAGGTGTAAATTACCAATAGTCCATATCTCGGAAACTATAAGAGATAATGCAATTTGGCAACCGACAATGTAATTAGCATGCCGAATATTACTTGGAATGTGAATTGGAACGAAATCGCCAATAGATAAGACCATTTTACAATTTGGGCCCAAGTTAGAAGCAGAGCCTAAGGTGTAAATTATCGATAGTCCATATCTCGGAAACTATAAGAGATAATGCAATTTGGCAACCGGCAATGTAATTAGCATGCCGAATATTACTTGGAATGTGAATTGGAACGAAATCGCCAATAAATAAGACGATTTTACAATTTGGGCCCAAGTTAGAAGCAGAGCCTAAGGTGTAAATTACCGATAGTCCATATCTCGGAAACTATAAGAGATAATGCAATTTGGCAACCGGCAATGTAATTAGCATGCCGAATATAACATGGAATGTGAATTGGAACGAAATCGCCAATAGATAAGACCATTTTACATTTTGGGCCCAAGTTAGAAGCAGAGCCTAAGGTGTAAATTATCGATAGTCCATATCTCGGAAACTATAAGAGATAATGCAATTTGGCAACCGGCAATGTAATTAGCATGCCGAATATTACTTGGAATGTGAATTGGAACGAAATCGCCAATAGATAAGACGATTTTACAATTTGGGCCCAAGTTAGAAGCAGAGCCTAAGGTGTAAATTACCGATAGTCCATATCTCGGAAACTATAAGAGATAATGCAATTTGGCAACCGGCAATGTAATTAGCATGCCGAATATTACTTGGAATGTGAATTGGAACGAATCGCCAATAGATAAGACCATATTACAATTTGGGCCCAAGTTAGAAGCAGAGCCTAAGGTGTAAATTATCGATAGTCCATATCTCGGAAACTATAAGAGATAATGCAATTTGGCAACCGGCAATGTAATTAGCATGCCGAATATTACTTGGAATGTGAATTGGAACGAAATCGCCAATAGATAAGACCATTTTACAATTTGGGCCCAAGTTAGAAGCAGAGCCTAAGGTGTAAATTATCGATAGTCCATATCTCGGAAACTATAAGAGATAATGCAATTTGGCAACCGGCAATGTAATTAGCATGCCGAATATTACTTGGAATGTGAATTGGAACGAAATCGCCAATAGATAAGACCATTTTACAATTTGGGCCCAAGTTAGAAGCAGAGCCTAAGGTGTAAATTATCGATAGTCCATATCTCGGAAACTATAAGAGATAATGCAATTTGGCAACCGGCAATGTAATTAGCATGCCGAATATTACTTGGAATGTGAATTGGAACGAAATCGCCAATAGATAAGACCATTTTACAATTTGGGCCCAAGTTAGAAGCAGAGCCTAAGGTGTAAATTATCGATAGTCCATATCTCGGAAACTATAAGAGATAATTCAATTTGGCCACCGGCAATGTAATTAGCATGCCGAATATTACTTGGAATGTGAATTGGAACGAAATCGCCAATAGATAAGACCATTTTACAATTTGGGCCCAAGTTAGAAGCAGAGCCTAAGGTGTAAATTATCGATAGTCCATATCTCGGAAATTATAAGAGATAATGCAATTTGGCAACCGGCAATGTAATTAGCATGCCGAATATTACTTGGAATGTGAATTGGAACGAAATCGCCGATAGATAAGACCATTTTACAATTTGGGCCCAAGTTAGAAGCAGAGCCTAAGGTGTAAATTATCGATAGTCCATATCTCGGAAACTATAAGAGATAATGCAGTTTCGCAACCGGCAATGTAATTAACATGCCGAATATTACTTGGAATGTGAATTGGGACGAAATCGCCAATAGATAAGGCCATTTTACAATTTGGGCCCAAGTTAGAAGCAGAGCCTAAGGTGTAAATTATCGATAGTCCATATCTCGGAAACTATAAGAGATAATGCAATTTGGCAACCGGCAATGTAATTAGCATGCCGAATATTACTTGGAATGTGAATTGGAACGAAATCGCTAATAGATAAGACCATTTTACAATTTGGGCCCACGTTAGAAGCAGAGCCTAAGGTGTAAATTATCGATAGTCCATATCTCGGAAACTATAAGAGATAATGCAATTTGGCAACCGGCAATGTAATTAGCATGCCGAATACCACTTGGAATGTGAATTGGAACGAAATCGCCAATAGATAAGACCATTTTACAATTTGGGCCCAAGTTAGAAGCAGAGCCTAAGGTGTAAATTATCGATAGTCCATATCTCGGAAACTATAAGAGATAATTCAATTTGGCAACCGACAATGTAATTAGCATGCCGAATATTACTTGGAATGTTCGTCCATCGATCGAATTGGAACGAAATCGCCATAGATAAGGCGATTTTGCAATTTGGGCCCAAGTTAGAAGCAGAGCCTAAGGTGTAAATTATCGATAGTCCATATCTCGGAAACTATAAGAGATAATGCAATTTGGCAACCGGCAATGTAATTAGCATGCCGAATATTACTTGGAATGTGAATTGGAACGAAATCGCCAATAGATAAGACCATTTTACAATTTGGGCCCAAGTTAGAAGCAGAGCCTAAGGTGTAAATTATCGATAGTCCATATCTCGGAAACTATAAGAGATAATGCAATTTGGCAACCGGCAATGTAATTAGCATGCCGAATATTACTTGGAATGTGAATTGGAACGAAATCGCCAATAGATAAGACCATTTTACAATTTGGGCCCAAGTTAGAAGCAGAGCCTAAGATGTAAATAATCGATAGTACATATCTCGGAAACTATAAGAGATAATGCAATTTGGCAACCGGCAATGTAATTAGCATGCCGAATATTACTTGGAATGTGAATTGGAACGAAATCGCTAATAGATAAGACCATTTTACAATTTGGGCCCAAGTTAGAAGCAGAGCCTAAGGTGTAAATTATCGATAGTCCATATCTCGGAAACTATAAGAGATAATGCAATTTGGCAACCGGCAATGTAATTAGCATGCCGAATATTACTTGGAATGTGAATTGGAACGAAATCGCCAATAGGTAAGACCATTTTACAATTTGGGCCCAAGTTAGAAGCAGAGCCTAAGGTGTAAATTATCGATAGTCCATATCTCGGAAACTATAAGAGATAATTCAATTTGGCAACCGGCAATGTAATTAGCATGCCGGATATTACTTGGAATGTGAATTGGAACGAAATCGCCAATAGATAAGACCATTTTACAATTTGGGCCCAAGTTAGAAGCAGAGCCTAAGGTGTAAATTATCGATTGACCATATCTCGGAAACTATAAGAGATAATGCAATTTGGCAACCGGCAAAGTAATTAGCATGCCGAATATTACTTGGAATGTGAATTGGAACGAAATCGCCAATAGATAAGGCGATTTTACAATTTGGGCCCAAGTTAGAAGCAGAGCCTAAGGGGTAAATTATCGATAGTCCATATCTCGGAAACTACAAGAGATAATGCAATTAGGCAACCGGCAATGTAATTAGCATGCCGAATGTTACTTGGAATGTGAATTGGAACGAAATCGCCAATAGATAAGACCATTTTACAATTTGGGCCCAAGTTAGAAGCAGAGCCTAAGGTGTAAATTATCGATAGTCCATATCTCGGAAACTATAAGAGATAATGCAATTTGGCAACCGGCAATGTAATTAGCATGCCGAGTATTACTTGGAATGTGAATTGGAACGAAGTCGCCAATAGATAAGACCATTTTACAACTTCGGCCCAAGTTAGAAGCAGAGCCTAAGGTGTAAATTATCGATAGTCCATATCTCGGAAACTATAAGAGATAATGCAATTTGGCAACCGGCAATGTAATTAGCATGCCGAATATTACTTGGAATGTGAATTGGAACGAAATCGCCAATAGATAAGACCATTTTACAATTTGGGCCCAAGTTAGAAGCAGAGCCTAAGGTGTAAATTATCGATAGTCCATATCTCTGAAACTATAAGAGATAATGCAATTTGGCAACCGGCAATGTAATCAGCATGCCGAGTATTACTTGGAATGTGAATTGGAACGAAATCGCCAATAGATAAGGCCATTTTACAATTTGGGCCCAAGTTAGAAGCAGAGCCTAAGGTGTAAATTATCGATAGTCCATATCTCGGAAACTATAAGAGATAATGCAATTTGGCAACCGGCAATGTAATTAGCATGCCGAATATTACTTGGAATGTGAATTGGAACGAAATCGCCAATAGATAAGACCATTTTACAATTTGAGCCCAAGTTAGAAGCAGAGCCTAAGGTGTAAATTATCCATAGTCCATATCTCGGAAACTATAAGAGATAATGCAATTTGGCAAATGGCAATGTAATTAGCATGCCGAATATTACTTGGAATGTGAATTGGAACGAAATCGCCAATAGATAAGACCATTTTACAATTTGGGCCCAAGTTAGAAGCAGAGCCTAAGGTGTAAATTATCGATAGTCCATATCTCGGAAACTATAAGAGATAATACAATTTGGCAACCGGCAATGTAATTAGCATGCCGAATACTACTTGGAATGTGAATTGGAACGAAATCGCCAATAGATAAGACCATTTTACAATTTGGGCCCAAGTTAGAGGCAGAGCCTAAGGTGTAAATTATCGATAGTCCATATCTCGGAAACTATAAGAGATAATTCAATTTGGCAACCGGCAATGTAATTAGCATGCCGAATATTACTTGGAATGTGAATTGGAACGAAATCGCCAATAGATAAGACCATTTTACAATTTGGGCCCAAGCTAGAAGCAGAGCCTAAGGTGTAAATTATCGATAGTCCATATCTCGGAAACTATAAGAGATAATGCAATTTGGCAACCGGCAATGTAATTAGCATGCCGAATATTACTTGAAATGTGAATTGGAACGAAATCGCCAATAGATAAGACGATTTTACAATTTGGGCCCAAGTTAGAAGCAGAGCCTAAGGTGTAAATTATCGATAGTCCATATCTCGGAAACTATAAGAGATAATGCAATTTGGCAACCGGCAATGTAATTAGCATGCCGAATATTACTTGGAATGTGAATTGGAACGAAATCGCCAATAGATAAGACCATTTTACAATTTGGGCCCAAGTTAGAAGCAGAGCCTAAGGTGTAAATTATCAATGGTCCATATCTCGGAAACTATAAGAGATAATGCAATTTGGCAACCGGCAATGTAATTAGCATGCCGAATATTACTTGGAATGTGAATTGGAACGAAATCGCCAATAGGTAAGACCATTTTACAATTTGGGCCCATGTTAGAAGCAGAGCCTAAGGTGTAAATTATCGATAGTCCATATCTCGGAAACTATAAGAGATAATTCAATTTGGCAACCGGCAATTTAATTAACATGCCGAATATTACTTGGAATGTGAATTGGAACGAAATCGCCAATAGATAAGACCATTTTACAATTTGGGCCCAAGTTAGAAGCAGAGCCTAAGGTGTAAATTATCGATAGTCCATATCTCGGAAACTATAAGAGATAATGCAATTTGGCAACCGGCAATGTAATTAGCATGCCGAATATTACTTGGAATGTGAATTGGAACGAAATCGCCAATAGATAAGACCATTTTACAATTTGGGCCCAAGTTAGAAGCAGAGCCTAAGGTGTAAATTATCGATAGTCCATATCTCGGAAAATATAAGAGATAATGCAATTTGGCAACCGGCAATGTAATTAGCATGCCGAATATTACTTGGAATGTGAATTGGAATGAAATCGCCAATAGATAAGACCATTTTACAATTTGGGCCCAAGTTAGAAGCAGAGCCTAAGGTGTAAATTATCGATAGTCCATATCTCGGAAACTATAAGAGATAATGCAATTTGGCAACCGGCAATGTATTTAGCATGCCGAATATTACTTGGAATGTGAATTGGAACGAAATCGGCAATAGATAAGACCATTTTACAATTTGGGCCCAAGTTAGAAGCAGAGCCTAAGGAGTAAATTATCGATAGTCCATATCTCGGAAACTATAAGTGATAATGCAATTTTCCAACCGGCAATGTAATTAGCATGCCGAATATTACTTGGAATGTGAATTGGAACGAAATCGCCAATAGATAAGACCATTTTACAATTTGGGCCCAAGTTAGAAGCAGAGCCTAAGATGTAAATTATCGATAGTCCATATCTCGGAAACTATAAGAGATAATGCAATTTGGCAACCGGCAATGTAATTAGCATGCCGAATATTACTTGGAATGTGAATTGGAACGAAATCGCCAATAGGTAAGACCATTTTACAATTTGGGCCCAAGTTAGAAGCAGAGCCTAAGGTGTAAATTATCGATAGTCCATATCTCGGAAACTATAAGAGATAATTCAATTTGGCAACCGGCAATGTAATTAGCTAGCCGGATATTACTTGGAATGTGAATTGAAACGAAATCGCCAATAGATAAGACCATTTTACAATTTGGGCCCAAGTTAGAAGCAGAGCCTAAGGTGTAAATTACCGATAGTCCATATCTCGGAAACTATAAGAGATAATGCAATTGGGCAACCGGCAATGTAATTAGTATGCCGAATATTACTTGGAATGTGAATTGGAACGAAATCGCCAATAGATAAGACCATTTTACAATTTGGGCCCAAGTTAGAAGCAGAGCCTAAGGTGTAAATTATCGATAGTCCATATCTCGGAAACTATAAGAGATAATGCAATTTGGCAACCGGCAATGTAATTAGCATGCCGAATATTACTTGGAATGTGAATTGAAACGAAATCGCCAATAGGTAAGACCATTTTACAATTTGGGCCCAAGTTAGAAGCAGAGCCTAAGGTGTAAATTATCGATAGTCCATATCTCGGAAACTATAAGAGATAATTCAATTTGGCAACCGGCAATGTAATTAGCTAGCCGGATATTACTTGGAATGTGAATTGAAACGAAATCGCCAATAGATAAGACCATTTTACAATTTGGGCCCAAGTTAGAAGCAGAGCCTAAGGTGTAAATTACCGATAGTCCATATCTCGGAAACTATAAGAGATAATGCAATTGGGCAACCGGCAATGTAATTAGCATGCCGAATATTACTTGGAATGTGAATTGGAACGAAATCGCCAATAGATAAGACCATTTTACAATTTGGGCCCAAGTTAGAAGCAGAGCCTAAGGTGTAAATTATCGATAGTCCATATCTCGGAAACTATAAGAGATAATGCAATTTGGCAACCGGCAATGTAATTAGCATGCCGAATATTACTTGGAATGTGAATTGGAACGAAATCGCCAATAGAGAAGACCATTTTACAATTTGGGCCCAAGTTAGAAGCAGAGCCTAAGGTGTAAATTATCGATAGTCCATATCTCGGAAACTATAAGAGATAATGCAATTTGGCAACCGGCAATGTAATTAGCATGCCGAATATTACTTGGAATGTGAATTGGAACGAAATCGCCAATAGATAAGACCATTTTACAATTTGGGCCCAAGTTAGAAGCAGAGCCTAAGGTGTAAATTATCGATAGTCCATATCTCGGAAACTATAAGAGATAATGCAATTGGGCAACCGGCAATGTAATTAGTATGCCGAATATTACTTGGAATGTGAATTGGAACGAAATCGCCAATAGATAAGACCATTTTACAATTTGGGCCCAAGTTAGAAGCAGAGCCTAAGGTGTAAATTATCGATAGTCCATATCTCGGAAACTATAAGAGATAATGCAATTTGGCAACCGGCAATGTAATTAGCATGCCGAATATTACTTGGAATGTGAATTGGAACGAAATCGCCAATAGATAAGACCATTTTACAATTTGGGCCCAAGTTAGAAGCAGAGCCTAAGGTGTAAATTATCGATAGTCCATATCTCGGAAACTATAAGAGATAATGCAATTTGGCAACCGGCAATGTAATTAGCATGCCGAATATTACTTGGAATGTGAATTGGAACGAAATCGCCAATAGATAAGACCATTTTACAATTTGGGCCCAAGTTAGAAGCAGAGCCTAAGGGGTAAATTATCGATAGTCCATATCTCGGAAACTACAAGAGATAATGCAATTAGGCAACCGGCAATGTAATTAGCATGCCGAATGTTACTTGGAATGTGAATTGGAACGAAATCGCCAATAGATAAGACCATTTTACAATTTGGGCCCAAGTTAGAAGCAGAGCCTAAGGTGTAAATTATCGATAGTCCATATCTCGGAAACTATAAGAGATAATGCAATTTGGCAACCGGCAATGTAATTAGCATGCCGAGTATTACTTGGAATGTGAATTGGAACGAAGTCGCCAATAGATAAGACCATTTTACAACTTCGGCCCAAGTTAGAAGCAGAGCCTAAGGTGTAAATTATCGATAGTCCATATCTCGGAAACTATAAGAGATAATGCAATTTGGCAACCGGCAATGTAATTAGCATGCCGAATATTACTTGGAATGTGAATTGGAACGAAATCGCCAATAGATAAGACCATTTTACAATTTGGGCCCAAGTTAGAAGCAGAGCCTAAGGTGTAAATTATCGATAGTCCATATCTCTGAAACTATAAGAGATAATGCAATTTGGCAACCGGCAATGTAATCAGCATGCCGAGTATTACTTGGAATGTGAATTGGAACGAAATCGCCAATAGATAAGGCCATTTTACAATTTGGGCCCAAGTTAGAAGCAGAGCCTAAGGTGTAAATTATCGATAGTCCATATCTCGGAAACTATAAGAGATAATGCAATTTGGCAACCGGCAATGTAATTAGCATGCCGAATATTACTTGGAATGTGAATTGGAACGAAATCGCCAATAGATAAGACCATTTTACAATTTGAGCCCAAGTTAGAAGCAGAGCCTAAGGTGTAAATTATCCATAGTCCATATCTCGGAAACTATAAGAGATAATGCAATTTGGCAAATGGCAATGTAATTAGCATGCCGAATATTACTTGGAATGTGAATTGGAACGAAATCGCCAATAGATAAGACCATTTTACAATTTGGGCCCAAGTTAGAAGCAGAGCCTAAGGTGTAAATTATCGATAGTCCATATCTCGGAAACTATAAGAGATAATACAATTTGGCAACCGGCAATGTAATTAGCATGCCGAATACTACTTGGAATGTGAATTGGAACGAAATCGCCAATAGATAAGACCATTTTACAATTTGGGCCCAAGTTAGAGGCAGAGCCTAAGGTGTAAATTATCGATAGTCCATATCTCGGAAACTATAAGAGATAATTCAATTTGGCAACCGGCAATGTAATTAGCATGCCGAATATTACTTGGAATGTGAATTGGAACGAAATCGCCAATAGATAAGACCATTTTACAATTTGGGCCCAAGCTAGAAGCAGAGCCTAAGGTGTAAATTATCGATAGTCCATATCTCGGAAACTATAAGAGATAATGCAATTTGGCAACCGGCAATGTAATTAGCATGCCGAATATTACTTGAAATGTGAATTGGAACGAAATCGCCAATAGATAAGACGATTTTACAATTTGGGCCCAAGTTAGAAGCAGAGCCTAAGGTGTAAATTATCGATAGTCCATATCTCGGAAACTATAAGAGATAATGCAATTTGGCAACCGGCAATGTAATTAGCATGCCGAATATTACTTGGAATGTGAATTGGAACGAAATCGCCAATAGATAAGACCATTTTACAATTTGGGCCCAAGTTAGAAGCAGAGCCTAAGGTGTAAATTATCGATAGTCCATATCTCGGAAACTATAAGAGATAATGCAATTTGGCAACCGGCAATGTAATTAGCATGCCGAATATTACTTGGAATGTGAATTGGAACGAAATCGCCAATAGATAAGACCATTTTACAATTTGGGCCCAAGTTAGAAGCAGAGCCTAAGGTGTAAATTATCAATGGTCCATATCTCGGAAACTATAAGAGATAATGCAATTTGGCAACCGGCAATGTAATTAGCATGCCGAATATTACTTGGAATGTGAATTGGAACGAAATCGCCAATAGGTAAGACCATTTTACAATTTGGGCCCATGTTAGAAGCAGAGCCTAAGGTGTAAATTATCGATAGTCCATATCTCGGAAACTATAAGAGATAATTCAATTTGGCAACCGGCAATTTAATTAACATGCCGAATATTACTTGGAATGTGAATTGGAACGAAATCGCCAATAGATAAGACCATTTTACAATTTGGGCCCAAGTTAGAAGCAGAGCCTAAGGTGTAAATTATCGATAGTCCATATCTCGGAAACTATAAGAGATAATGCAATTTGGCAACCGGCAATGTAATTAGCATGCCGAATATTACTTGGAATGTGAATTGGAACGAAATCGCCAATAGATAAGACCATTTTACAATTTGGGCCCAAGTTAGAAGCAGAGCCTAAGGTGTAAATTATCGATAGTCCATATCTCGGAAAATATAAGAGATAATGCAATTTGGCAACCGGCAATGTAATTAGCATGCCGAATATTACTTGGAATGTGAATTGGAATGAAATCGCCAATAGATAAGACCATTTTACAATTTGGGCCCAAGTTAGAAGCAGAGCCTAAGGTGTAAATTATCGATAGTCCATATCTCGGAAACTATAAGAGATAATGCAATTTGGCAACCGGCAATGTATTTAGCATGCCGAATATTACTTGGAATGTGAATTGGAACGAAATCGGCAATAGATAAGACCATTTTACAATTTGGGCCCAAGTTAGAAGCAGAGCCTAAGGAGTAAATTATCGATAGTCCATATCTCGGAAACTATAAGTGATAATGCAATTTTCCAACCGGCAATGTAATTAGCATGCCGAATATTACTTGGAATGTGAATTGGAACGAAATCGCCAATAGATAAGACCATTTTACAATTTGGGCCCAAGTTAGAAGCAGAGCCTAAGATGTAAATTATCGATAGTCCATATCTCGGAAACTATAAGAGATAATGCAATTTGGCAACCGGCAATGTAATTAGCATGCCGAATATTACTTGGAATGTGAATTGGAACGAAATCGCCAATAGGTAAGACCATTTTACAATTTGGGCCCAAGTTAGAAGCAGAGCCTAAGGTGTAAATTATCGATAGTCCATATCTCGGAAACTATAAGAGATAATTCAATTTGGCAACCGGCAATGTAATTAGCTAGCCGGATATTACTTGGAATGTGAATTGAAACGAAATCGCCAATAGATAAGACCATTTTACAATTTGGGCCCAAGTTAGAAGCAGAGCCTAAGGTGTAAATTACCGATAGTCCATATCTCGGAAACTATAAGAGATAATGCAATTGGGCAACCGGCAATGTAATTAGTATGCCGAATATTACTTGGAATGTGAATTGGAACGAAATCGCCAATAGGTAAGACCATTTTACAATTTGGGCCCAAGTTAGAAGCAGAGCCTAAGGTGTAAATTATCGATAGTCCATATCTCGGAAACTATAAGAGATAATTCAATTTGGCAACCGGCAATGTAATTAGCTAGCCGGATATTACTTGGAATGTGAATTGAAACGAAATCGCCAATAGATAAGACCATTTTACAATTTGGGCCCAAGTTAGAAGCAGAGCCTAAGGTGTAAATTACCGATAGTCCATATCTCGGAAACTATAAGAGATAATGCAATTGGGCAACCGGCAATGTAATTAGCATGCCGAATATTACTTGGAATGTGAATTGGAACGAAATCGCCAATAGATAAGACCATTTTACAATTTGGGCCCAAGTTAGAAGCAGAGCCTAAGGTGTAAATTATCGATAGTCCATATCTCGGAAACTATAAGAGATAATGCAATTTGGCAACCGGCAATGTAATTAGCATGCCGAATATTACTTGGAATGTGAATTGGAACGAAATCGCCAATAGAGAAGACCATTTTACAATTTGGGCCCAAGTTAGAAGCAGAGCCTAAGGTGTAAATTATCGATAGTCCATATCTCGGAAACTATAAGAGATAATGCAATTTGGCAACCGGCAATGTAATTAGCATGCCGAATATTACTTGGAATGTGAATTGGAACGAAATCGCCAATAGATAAGACCATTTTACAATTTGGGCCCAAGTTAGAAGCAGAGCCTAAGGTGTAAATTATCGATAGTCCATATCTCGGAAACTATAAGAGATAATGCAATTGGGCAACCGGCAATGTAATTAGTATGCCGAATATTACTTGGAATGTGAATTGGAACGAAATCGCCAATAGATAAGACCATTTTACAATTTGGGCCCAAGTTAGAAGCAGAGCCTAAGGTGTAAATTATCGATAGTCCATATCTCGGAAACTATAAGAGATAATGCAATTTGGCAACCGGCAATGTAATTAGCATGCCGAATATTACTTGGAATGTGAATTGGAACGAAATCGCCAATAGATAAGACCATTTTACAATTTGGGCCCAAGTTAGAAGCAGAGCCTAAGGTGTAAATTATCGATAGTCCATATCTCGGAAACTATAAGAGATAATGCAATTTGGCAACCGGCAATGTAATTAGCATGCCGAATATTACTTGGAATGTGAATTGGAACGAAATCGCCAATAGATAAGACCATTTTACAATTTGGGCCCAAGTTAGAAGCAGAGCCTAAGGCGTAAATTATCGATAGTCCATATCTCGGAAACTATAAGAGATAATGCAATTTGGCAACTGGCAATGTAATTAGCATGCCGAATATTACTTGGAATGTGAATTGGAACGAAATCGCCAATAGATAAGACCATATTACAATTTGGGCCCAAGTTAGAAGCAGAGCCTAAGGTGTAAATTATCGATAGTCCATATCTCGGAAACTATAAGAGATAATGCAATTTGACAACGGGCAATGTAATTAGCATGCCGAATATTACTTGGAATGTGAATTGGAACGAAATCGCCAATAGATAAGACCATTTTACAATTTGGGCCCAAGTTAGAAGCAGAGCCTAAGGTGTAAATTATCGATAGTCCATATCTCGGAAACTATAATAGATAATGCAATTTGCCAACCGGCAATGTAATTAGCATGCCGAATATTACTTGGAATGTGAATTGGAACGAAATCGCCAATAGGTAAGACCATTTTACAATTTGGGCCCAAGTTAGAAGCAGAGCCTAATGTGTAAATTATCGATAGTCCATATCTCGGAAACTATAAGAGATAATTCAATTTGGCAACCGGCAATGTAATTAGCATGCCGGATATTACTTGGAATGTGAATTGGAACGAAATCGCCAATAGATAAGACCATTTTACAATTTGGGCCCAAGTTAGAAGCAGAGCCTAAGGTGTAAATTACCGATAGTCCATATCTCGGAAACTATAAGAGATAATGCAATTTGGCAACCGGCAATGTAATTAGCATGCCGAATATTACTTGGAATGTGAATTGGAACGAAATCGCCAATAGATAAGACGATTTTACAATTTGAACCCAAGTTAGAAGCAGAGCCTAAGGTGTAAATTATCGATAGTCCATATCTCGGAAACTATAAGAGATAATGCAATTTGGCAACCGGCAATGTATTAGCATGCCGAATATTACTTGGAATGTGAATTGGAACGAAATCGCCAATAGATAAGACCATTTTACAATTTGGGCCCAAGTTAGAAGCAGAGCCTAAGGTGTAAATTATCGATAGTCCATATCTCCGAAACTATAAGAGATAATGCAATTTGGCAACCGGCAATGTAATTAGCATGCCGAATATTACTTGGAATGTGAATTGGAACGAAATCGCCAATAGAAAAGACGATTTTACAATTTGAGCCCAAGTTAGAAGCAGAGCCTAAGGTGTAAATTATCGATAGTCCATATCTCGGAAACTATAAGAGATAATGCAATTTGGCAACCGGCAATGTATTAGCATGCCGAATATTACTTGGAATGTGAATTGGAACGAAATCGCCAATAGAAAAGACCATTTTACAATTTGGGCCGAAGTTAGAAGCAGAGCCTAAGGTGTAAATTATCGATAGTGCATATCTCGGAAACTATAAGAGATAATGCAATTTGGCAACCGGCAATGTAATTAGCATGCCGAATATTACTTGGAATGTGAATTGGAACGAAATCGCCAATAGATAAGACCATTTTACAATTTGGGCCCAAGTTAGAAGCAGAGCCTAAGGTGTAAATTATCGATAGTCCATATCTCGGAAACTATAAGAGATAATGCAATTTGGCAACCGGCAATGTAATTAGCATGCCGAATATTACTTGGAATGTGAATTGGAACGAAATCGCCAATAGATAAGACCATTTTACAATTTGGGCCCAAGTTAGAAGCAGAGCCTAAGGTGTAAATTATCGATAGTCCATATCTCGGAAACTATAAGAGATAATGCAATTTGGCAACCGGCAATGTAATTAGCATGCCGAATATTACTTGGAATGTGAATTGGAACGAAATCGCCAATAGAGAAGACCATTTTACAATTTGGGCCCAAGTTAGAAGCAGAGCCTAAGGTGTAAATTATCGATAGTCCATATCTCGGAAACTATAAGAGATAATGCAATTGGGCAACCGGCAATGTAATTAGTATGCCGAATATTACTTGGAATGTGAATTGGAACGAAATCGCCAATAGATAAGACCATTTTACAATTTGGGCCCAAGTTAGAAGCAGAGCCTAAGGTGTAAATTATCGATAGTCCATATCTCGGAAACTATAAGAGATAATGCAATTTGGCAACCGGCAATGTAATTAGCATGCCGAATATTACTTGGAATGTGTATTGGAACGAAATCGCCAATAGATAAGACCATTTTACAATTTGGGCCCAAGTTAGAAGCAGAGCCTAAGATGTAAATAATCGATAGTCCATATCTCGGAAACTATAAGAGATAATGCAATTTGGCAACCGGCAATGTAATTAGCATGCCGAATATTACTTGGAATGTGAATTGGAACGAAATCGCTAATAGATAAGACCATTTTACAATTTGGGCCCAAGTTAGAAGCAGAGCCTAAGGTGTAAATTATCGATAGTCCATATCTCGGAAACTATAAGAGATAATGCAATTTGGCAACCGGCAATGTAATTAGCATGCCGAATATTACTTGGAATGTGAATTGGAACGAAATCGCCAATAGGTAAGACCATTTTACAATTTGGGCCCAAGTTAGAAGCAGAGCCTAAGGTGTAAATTATCGATAGTCCATATCTCGGAAACTATAAGAGATAATTCAATTTGGCAACCGGCAATGTAATTAGCATGCCGGATATTACTTGGAATGTGAATTGGAACGAAATCGCCAATAGATAAGACCATTTTACAATTTGGGCCCAAGTTAGAAGCAGAGCCTAAGGTGTAAATTATCGATTGACCATATCTCGGAAACTATAAGAGATAATGCAATTTGGCAACCGGCAAAGTAATTAGCATGCCGAATATTACTTGGAATGTGAATTGGAACGAAATCGCCAATAGATAAGGCGATTTTACAATTTGGGCCCAAGTTAGAAGCAGAGCCTAAGGGGTAAATTATCGATAGTCCATATCTCGGAAACTACAAGAGATAATGCAATTAGGCAACCGGCAATGTAATTAGCATGCCGAATGTTACTTGGAATGTGAATTGGAACGAAATCGCCAATAGATAAGACCATTTTACAATTTGGGCCCAAGTTAGAAGCAGAGCCTAAGGTGTAAATTATCGATAGTCCATATCTCGGAAACTATAAGAGATAATGCAATTTGGCAACCGGCAATGTAATTAGCATGCCGAGTATTACTTGGAATGTGAATTGGAACGAAGTCGCCAATAGATAAGACCATTTTACAACTTCGGCCCAAGTTAGAAGCAGAGCCTAAGGTGTAAATTATCGATAGTCCATATCTCGGAAACTATAAGAGATAATGCAATTTGGCAACCGGCAATGTAATTAGCATGCCGAATATTACTTGGAATGTGAATTGGAACGAAATCGCCAATAGATAAGACCATTTTACAATTTGGGCCCAAGTTAGAAGCAGAGCCTAAGGTGTAAATTATCGATAGTCCATATCTCTGAAACTATAAGAGATAATGCAATTTGGCAACCGGCAATGTAATCAGCATGCCGAGTATTACTTGGAATGTGAATTGGAACGAAATCGCCAATAGATAAGGCCATTTTACAATTTGGGCCCAAGTTAGAAGCAGAGCCTAAGGTGTAAATTATCGATAGTCCATATCTCGGAAACTATAAGAGATAATGCAATTTGGCAACCGGCAATGTAATTAGCATGCCGAATATTACTTGGAATGTGAATTGGAACGAAATCGCCAATAGATAAGACCATTTTACAATTTGAGCCCAAGTTAGAAGCAGAGCCTAAGGTGTAAATTATCCATAGTCCATATCTCGGAAACTATAAGAGATAATGCAATTTGGCTAATGGCAATGTAATTAGCATGCCGAATATTACTTGGAATGTGAATTGGAACGAAATCGCCAATAGATAAGACCATTTTACAATTTGGGCCCAAGTTAGAAGCAGAGCCTAAGGTGTAAATTATCGATAGTCCATATCTCGGAAACTATAAGAGATAATACAATTTGGTAACCGGCAATGTAATTAGCATGCCGAATACTACTTGGAATGTGAATTGGAACGAAATCGCCAATAGATAAGACCATTTTACAATTTGGGCCCAAGTTAGAGGCAGAGCCTAAGGTGTAAATTATCGATAGTCCATATCTCGGAAACTATAAGAGATAATTCAATTTGGCAACCGGCAATGTAATTAGCATGCCGAATATTACTTGGAATGTGAATTGGAACGAAATCGCCAATAGATAAGACCATTTTACAATTTGGGCCCAAGCTAGAAGCAGAGCCTAAGGTGTAAATTATCGATAGTCCATATCTCGGAAACTATAAGAGATAATGCAATTTGGCAACCGGCAATGTAATTAGCATGCCGAATATTACTTGAAATGTGAATTGGAACGAAATCGCCAATAGATAAGACGATTTTACAATTTGGGCCCAAGTTAGAAGCAGAGCCTAAGGTGTAAATTATCGATAGTCCATATCTCGGAAACTATAAGAGATAATGCAATTTGGCAACCGGCAATGTAATTAGCATGCCGAATATTACTTGGAATGTGAATTGGAACGAAATCGCCAATAGATAAGACCATTTTACAATTTGGGCCCAAGTTAGAAGCAGAGCCTAAGGTGTAAATTATCGATAGTCCATATCTCGGAAACTATAAGAGATAATGCAATTTGGCAACCGGCAATGTAATTAGCATGCCGAATATTACTTGGAATGTGAATTGGAACGAAATCGCCAATAGATAAGACCATTTTACAATTTGGGCCCAAGTTAGAAGCAGAGCCTAAGGTGTAAATTATCAATGGTCCATATCTCGGAAACTATAAGAGATAATGCAATTTGGCAACCGGCAATGTAATTAGCATGCCGAATATTACTTGGAATGTGAATTGGAACGAAATCGCCAATAGGTAAGACCATTTTACAATTTGGGCCCATGTTAGAAGCAGAGCCTAAGGTGTAAATTATCGATAGTCCATATCTCGGAAACTATAAGAGATAATTCAATTTGGCAACCGGCAATTTAATTAACATGCCGAATATTACTTGGAATGTGAATTGGAACGAAATCGCCAATAGATAAGACCATTTTACAATTTGGGCCCAAGTTAGAAGCAGAGCCTAAGGTGTAAATTATCGATAGTCCATATCTCGGAAACTATAAGAGATAATGCAATTTGGCAACCGGCAATGTAATTAGCATGCCGAATATTACTTGGAATGTGAATTGGAACGAAATCGCCAATAGATAAGACCATTTTACAATTTGGGCCCAAGTTAGAAGCAGAGCCTAAGGTGTAAATTATCGATAGTCCATATCTCGGAAACTATAAGAGATAATGCAATTTGGCAACCGGCAATGTAATTAGCATGCCGAATATTACTTGGAATGTGAATTGGAATGAAATCGCCAATAGATAAGACCATTTTACAATTTGGGCCCAAGTTAGAAGCAGAGCCTAAGGTGTAAATTATCGATAGTCCATATCTCGGAAACTATAAGAGATAATGCAATTTGGCAACCGGCAATGTATTTAGCATGCCGAATATTACTTGGAATGTGAATTGGAACGAAATCGGCAATAGATAAGACAATTTTACAATTTGGGCCCAAGTTAGAAGCAGAGCCTAAGGTGTAAATTATCGATAGTCCATATCTCGGAAACTATAAGTGATAATGCAATTTTCCAACCGGCAATGTAATTAGCATGCCGAATATTACTTGGAATGTGAATTGGAACGAAATCGCCAATAGATAAGACCATTTTACAATTTGGGCCCAAGTTAGAAGCAGAGCCTAAGATGTAAATTATCGATAGTCCATATCTCGGAAACTATAAGAGATAATGCAATTTGGCAACCGGCAATGTAATTAGCATGCCGAATATTACTTGGAATGTGAATTGGAACGAAATCGCCAATAGGTAAGACCATTTTACAATTTGGGCCCAAGTTAGAAGCAGAGCCTAAGGTGTAAATTATCGATAGTCCATATCTCGGAAACTATAAGAGATAATTCAATTTGGCAACCGGCAATGTAATTAGCTAGCCGGATATTACTTGGAATGTGAATTGAAACGAAATCGCCAATAGATAAGACCATTTTACAATTTGGGCCCAAGTTAGAAGCAGAGCCTAAGGTGTAAATTACCGATAGTCCATATCTCGGAAACTATAAGAGATAATGCAATTGGGCAACCGGCAATGTAATTAGTATGCCGAATATTACTTGGAATGTGAATTGGAACGAAATCGCCAATAGATAAGACCATTTTACAATTTGGGCCCAAGTTAGAAGCAGAGCCTAAGGTGTAAATTATCGATAGTCCATATCTCGGAAACTATAAGAGATAATGCAATTTGGCAACCGGCAATGTAATTAGCATGCCGAATATTACTTGGAATGTGAATTGAAACGAAATCGCCAATAGGTAAGACCATTTTACAATTTGGGCCCAAGTTAGAAGCAGAGCCTAAGGTGTAAATTATCGATAGTCCATATCTCGGAAACTATAAGAGATAATTCAATTTGGCAACCGGCAATGTAATTAGCTAGCCGGATATTACTTGGAATGTGAATTGAAACGAAATCGCCAATAGATAAGACCATTTTACAATTTGGGCCCAAGTTAGAAGCAGAGCCTAAGGTGTAAATTACCGATAGTCCATATCTCGGAAACTATAAGAGATAATGCAATTGGGCAACCGGCAATGTAATTAGCATGCCGAATATTACTTGGAATGTGAATTGGAACGAAATCGCCAATAGATAAGACCATTTTACAATTTGGGCCCAAGTTAGAAGCAGAGCCTAAGGTGTAAATTATCGATAGTCCATATCTCGGAAACTATAAGAGATAATGCAATTTGGCAACCGGCAATGTAATTAGCATGCCGAATATTACTTGGAATGTGAATTGGAACGAAATCGCCAATAGAGAAGACCATTTTACAATTTGGGCCCAAGTTAGAAGCAGAGCCTAAGGTGTAAATTATCGATAGTCCATATCTCGGAAACTATAAGAGATAATGCAATTTGGCAACCGGCAATGTAATTAGCATGCCGAATATTACTTGGAATGTGAATTGGAACGAAATCGCCAATAGATAAGACCATTTTACAATTTGGGCCCAAGTTAGAAGCAGAGCCTAAGGTGTAAATTATCGATAGTCCATATCTCGGAAACTATAAGAGATAATGCAATTGGGCAACCGGCAATGTAATTAGTATGCCGAATATTACTTGGAATGTGAATTGGAACGAAATCGCCAATAGATAAGACCATTTTACAATTTGGGCCCAAGTTAGAAGCAGAGCCTAAGGCGTAAATTATCGATAGTCCATATCTCGGAAACTATAAGAGATAATGCAATTTGACAACGGGCAATGTAATTAGCATGCCGAATATTACTTGGAATGTGAATTGGAACGAAATCGCCAATAGATAAGACCATTTTACAATTTGAACCCAAGTTAGAAGCAGAGCCTAAGGTGTAAATTATCGATAGTCCATATCTCGGAAACTATAAGAGATAATGCAATTTGGCAACCGGCAATGTAATTAGCATGCCGAATATTACTTGGAATGTGAATTGGAACGAAATCGCCAATAGATAAGACCATTTTACAATTTGGGCCCAAGTTAGAAGCAGAGCCTAAGGTGTAAATTATCGATAGTCCATATCTCGGAAACTATAAGAGATAATGCAATTTGGCAACCGGCAATGTAATTAGCATGCCGAATATTACTTGGAATGTGAATTGGAACGAAATCGCCAATAGATAAGACCATTTTACAATTTGGGCCCAAGTTAGAAGCAGAGCCTAAGGTGTAAATTATCGATAGTCCATATCTCGGAAACTATAAGAGATAATGCAATTTGGCAACCGGCAATGTAATTAGCATGCCGAATATTACTTGGAATGTGAATTGGAACGAAATCGCCAATAGATAAGACGATTTTACAATTTGAGCCCAAGTTAGAAGCAGAGCCTAAGGTGTAAATTATCGATAGTCCATATCTCGGAAACGATAAGAGATAATGCAATTTGGCAACCGGCAATGTATTAGCATGCCGAATATTACTTGGAATGTGAATTGGAACGAAATCGCCAATAGATAAGACCATTTTACAATTTGGGCCCAAGTTAGAAGCAGAGACTAAGGTGTAAATTATCGATAGTCCATATCACGGAAACTATAAGTGATAATGCAATTTGACAACCGGCAATGTATTAGCATGCCGAATATTACTTGGAATGTGAATTGGAACGAAATCGCCAATAGATAAGACCATTTTACAATTTGGGCCCAAGTTAGAAGCAGAGCCTAAGGTGTAAATTATCGATAGTCCATATCTCGGAAACTATAAGAGATAATGCAATTTGGCAACCGGCAATGTAATTAGCATGCCGAATATTACTTGGAATGTGAATTGGAACGAAATCGCCAATAGATAAGACGATTTTACAATTTGAGCCCAAGTTAGAAGCAGAGCCTAAGGTGTAAATTATCGATAGTCCATATCTCGGAAACTATAAGAGATAATGCAATTTGGCAACCGGCAATGTATTAGCATGCCAAATATTACTTGGAATGTGAATTGGAACGAAATCGCCAATAGATAAGACCATTTTACAATTTGGGCCCAAGTTAGAAGCTGAGCCTAAGGTGTAAATTATCGATAGTCCATATCTCGGAAACTATAAGAGATAATGCAATTTGGCAACCGGCAATGTAATTAGCATGCCGAATATTACTTGGAATGTGAATTGGAACGAAATCGCCAATAGAGAAGACCATTTTACAATTTGGGCCCAAGTTAGAAGCAGAGCCTAAGGTGTAAATTATCGATAGTCCATATCTCGGAAACTATAAGAGATAATGCAATTTGGCAACCGGCAATGTAATTAGCATGCCGAATATTACTTGGAATGTGAATTGGAACGAAATCGCCAATAGATAAGACCATTTTACAATTTGGGCCCAAGTTAGAAGCAGAGCCTAAGGTGTAAATTATCGATAGTCCATATCTCGGAAACTATAAGAGATAATGCAATTTGGCAACCGGCAATGTAATTAGCATGCCGAATATTACTTGGAATGTGAATTGGAACGAAATCGCCAATAGATAAGACGATTTTACAATTTGAGCCCAAGTTAGAAGCAGAGCCTAAGGTGTAAATTATCGATAGTCCATATCTCGGAAACTATAAGAGATAATGCAATTTGGCAACCGGCAATGTATTAGCATGCCAAATATTACTTGGAATGTGAATTGGAACGAAATCGCCAATAGATAAGACCATTTTACAATTTGGGCCCAAGTTAGAAGCTGAGCCTAAGGTGTAAATTATCGATAGTCCATATCTCGGAAACTATAAGAGATAATGCAATTTGGCAACCGGCAATGTAATTAGCATGCCGAATATTACTTGGAATGTGAATTGGAACGAAATCGCCAATAGAGAAGACCATTTTACAATTTGGGCCCAAGTTAGAAGCAGAGCCTAAGGTGTAAATTATCGATAGTCCATATCTCGGAAACTATAAGAGATAATGCAATTTGGCAACCGGCAATGTAATTAGCATGCCGAATATTACTTGGAATGTGAATTGGAACGAAATCGCCAATAGATAAGACCATTTTACAATTTGGGCCCAAGTTAGAAGCAGAGCCTAAGGTGTAAATTATCGATAGTCCATATCTCGGAAACTATAAGAGATAATGCAATTTGGCAACCGGCAATGTAATTAGCATGCCGAATATTACTTGGAATGTGAATTGGAACGAAATCGCCAATAGATAAGACCATTTTACAATTTGGGCCCAAGTTAGAAGCAGAGCCTAAGGTGTAAATTATCGATAGTCCATATCTCGGAAACTATAAGAGATAATGCAATTTGGCAACCGGCAATGTATTAGCATGCTGAATATTACTTGGAATGTGAATTGGAACGAAATCGCCAATATATAAGACCATTTTACAATTTGGGCCCAAGTTAGAAGCAGAGCCTAAGGTGTAAATTATCGATAGTCCATATCTCGGAAACTATAAGAGATAATGCAATTTGGCAACCGGCAATGTAATTAGCATGCCGAATATTACTTGGAATGTGAATTGGAACGAAATCGCCAATAGATAAGACGATTTTACAATTTGAGCCCAAGTTAGAAGCAGAGCCTAAGGTGTAAATTATCGATAGTCCATATCTCGGAAACTATAAGAGATAATGCAATTTGGCAACCGGCAATGTATTAGCATGCCGAATATTACTTGGAATGTGAATTGGAACGAAATCGCCAATAGATAAGACCATTTTACAATTTGGGCCCAAGTTAGAAGCAGAGCCTAAGGTGTAAATTATCGATAGTCCATATCTCGGAAACTATAAGAGATAATGCAATTTGGCAACCGGCAATGTAATTAGCATGCCGAATATTACTTGGAATGTGAATTGGAACGAAATCGCCAATAGATAAGACGATTTTACAATTTGAGCCCAAGTTAGAAGCAGAGCCTAAGGTGTAAATTATCGATAGTCCATATCTCGGAAACTATAAGAGATAATGCAATTTGGCAACCGGCAATGTATTAGCATGCCGAATATTACTTGGAATGTGAATTGGAACGAAATCGCCAATAGATAAGACCATTTTACAATTTGGGCCCAAGTTAGAAGCAGAGCCTAAGGTGTAAATTATCGATAGTCCATATCTCGGAAACTATAAGAGATAATGCAATTTGGCAACCGGCAATGTAATTAGCATGCCGATTATTACTTGGAATGGGAATTGGAACGAAATCGCCAATAGATAAGACCATTTTACAATTTGGGCCCAAGTTAGAAGCAGAGCCTAAGGTGTAAATTATCGATAGTCCATATCTCGGAAACTATAAGAGATAATGCAATTTGGCAACCGGCAATGTAATTAGCATGCCGAATATTACTTGGAATGTGAATTGGAACGAAATCGCCAATAGATAAGACCATTTTACAATTTGGGCCCAAGTTAGAAGCAGAGCCTATGGTGTAAATTACCGATAGTCCATATCTCGGAAACTATAAGAGATAATGCAATTTGGCAACCGGCAATTTAATTAGCATGCCGAATATTACTTGGAATGTGAATTGGAACGAAATCGCCAATAGATAAGACGATTTTACAATTTGAGCCCAAGTTAGAAGCAGAGCCTAAGGTGTAAATTATCGATAGTCCATATCTCTGAAACGATAAGAGATAATGCAATTTGGCAACCGGCAATGTATTAGCATGCCGAATATTACTTGGAATGTGAATTGGAACGAAATCGCCAATAGATAAGACCATTTTACAATTTGGGCCCAAGTTAGAAGCAGAGCCTAAGGTGTAAATTATCGATAGTCCATATCTCGGAAACTATAAGAGATAATGCAATTTGACAACCGGCAATGTATTAGCATGCCGAATATTACTTGGAATGTGAATTGGAACGAAATCGCCAATAGATAAGACCATTTTACAATTTGGGCCCAAGTTAGAAGCAGAGCCTAAGGTGTAAATTATCGATAGTCCATATCTCGGAAACTATAAGAGATAAAGCAATTTGGCAACCGGCAATGTTATTAGCATGCCGAATATTACTTGGAATGTGAATTGGAACGAAATCGCCAATAGATAAGACGATTTTACAATTTGAGCCCAAGTTAGAAGCAGAGCCTAAGGTGTAAATTATCGATAGTCCATATCTCGGAAACTATAAGAGATAATGCAATTTGGCAACCGGCAATGTATTAGCATGCCGAATATTACTTGGAATGTGAATTGGAACGAAATCGCCAATAGATAAGACCATTTTACAATTTGGGCCCAAGTTAGAAGCTGAGCCTAAGGTGTAAATTATCGATAGTCCATATCTCGGAAACTATAAGAGATAATGCAATTTGGCAACCGGCAATGTAATTAGCATGCCGAATATTACTTGGAATGTGAATTGGAACGAAATCGCCAATAGAGAAGACCATTTTACAATTTGGGCCCAAGTTAGAAGCAGAGCCTAAGGTGTAAATTATCGATAGTCCATATCTCGGAAACTATAAGAGATAATGCAATTTGGCAACCGGCAATGTAATTAGCATGCCGAATATTACTTGGAATGTGAATTGGAACGAAATCGCCAATAGATAAGACCATTTTACAATTTGGGCCCAAGTTAGAAGCAGAGCCTAAGGTGTAAATTATCGATAGTCCATATCTCGGAAACTATAAGAGATAATGCAATTTCGCAACCGGCAATGTAATTAGCATGCCGAATATTTCTTGGAGTGTGAATTGGAACGAAATCGCCAATAGATAAGACCATTTTATAATTTGGGCCCAAGTTAGAAGCAGAGCTTAAGGTGTAAATTATCGATAGTCCATATCTCGGAAACTATAAGAGATAATGCAATTTGGCAACCGGCAATGTAATTAGCATGCCGAATATTACTTGGAATGTGAATTGGAACGAAATCGCCAATAGATAAGACCATTTTACAATTTGGGCCCAAGTTAGAAGCAGAGCCTAAGGTGTAAATTATCGATAGTCCATATCTCGGAAACTATAAGAGATAATGCAATTTGGCAACCGGCAATGTAATTAGCATGCCGAATATTACTTGGAATGTGAATTGGAACGAAATCGCCAATAGATAAGACCATTTTACAATTTGGGCCCAAGTTAGAAGCAGAGCCTAAGGTGTAAATTATCGATAGTCCATATCTCGGAAACTATAAGAGATAATGCAATTTGGCAACCGGCAATGTAATTAGCATGCCGAATATTACTTGGAATGTGAATTGGAACGAAATCGTCAATAGAGAAGACCATTTTACAATTTGGGCCCAAGTTAGAAGCAGAGCCTAAGGTGTAAATTATCGATAGTCCATATCTCGGAAACTATAAGAGATAATGCAATTTGGCAACCGGCAATGTAATTAGCATGCCGAATATTACTTGGAATGTGAATTGGAACGAAATCGCCAATAGATAAGACCATTTTACAATTTGGGCCCAAGTTAGAAGCAGAGCCTAAGGTGTAAATTATCGATAGTCCATATCTCGGAAACTATAAGAGATAATGCAATTTGGCAACCGGCAATGTAATTAGCATGCCGAATATTACTTGGAATGTGAATTGGAACGAAATCGCCAATAGTTAAGACCATTTTACAATTTGGGCCCAAGTTAGAAGCAGAGCCTAAGGTGTAAATTATCGATAGTCCATATCTCGGAAACTATAAGAGATAATGCAATTTGGCAACCGGCAATGTAATTAGCATGCCGAATATTACTTGGAATGTGAATTGGAACGAAATCGCCAATAGATAAGACCATTTTACAATTTGGGCCCAAGTTAGAAGCAGAGCCTAAGGTGTAAATTATCGATAGTCCATATCTCGGAAACTATAAGAGATAATGCAATTTGGCAACCGGCAATGTAATTAGCATGCCGAATATTACTTGGAATGTGAATTGGAACGAAATCGCCAATAGATAAGACCATTTTACAATTTGGGCCCAAATTAGAAGCAGAGCCTAAGGTGTAAATTATCGATAGTCCGTATCTCGGAAACTATAAGAGATAATGCAATTTGGCAACCGGCAATGTAATTAGCATGCCGAATATTACTTGGAATGTGAATTGGAACGAAATCGCCAATAGATAAGACCATTTTACAATTTGGGCCCAAGTTAGAAGCAGAGCCTAAGGTGTAAATTATCGATAGTCCATATCTCGGAAACTATAAGAGATAATGCAATTTGGCAACCGGCAATGTAATTAGCATGCCGAATATTACTTGGAATGTGAATTGGAACGAAATCGCCAATAGATAAGACCATTTTACAATTTGGGCCCAAGTTAGAAGCAGAGCCTAAGGTGTAAATTATCGATAGTCCATATCTCGGAAACTATAAGAGATAATGCAATTTGGCAACCGGCAATGTAATTAGCATGCCGAATATTACTTGGAATGTGAATTGGAACGAAATCGCCAATAGATAAGACCATTTTACAATTTGGGCCCAAGTTAGAAGCAGAGCCTAAGGTGTAAATTATCGATAGTCCATATCTCGGAAACTATAAGAGATAATGCAATTTCGCAACCGGCAATGTAATTAGCATGCCAAATATTACTTGGAGTGTGAATTGGAACGAAATCGCCAATAGATAAGACCATTTTACAATTTGGGCCCAAGTTAGAAGCAGAGCCTAAGGTGTAAATTATCGATAGTCCATATCTCGGAAACTATAAGAGATAATGCAATTTGGCAACCGGCAATGTAATTAGCATGCCGAATATTACTTGGAATGTGAATTGGAACGAAATCGCCAATAGAGAAGACCATTTTACAATTTGGGCCCAAGTTAGAAGCAGAGCCTAAGGTGTAAATTATCGATAGTCCATATCTCGGAAACTATAAGAGATAATGCAATTTGGCAACCGGCAATGTAATTAGCATGCCGAATATTAATTGGAATGTGAATTGGAACGAAATCGCCAATAGATAAGACCATTTTACAAACTGGGCCCAAGTTAGAAGCAGAGCCTAAGGTGTAAATTATCGATAGTCCATATCTCGGAAACTATAAGAGATAATGCAATTTGGCAACCGGCAATGTAATTAGCATGCCGAATACTACTTGGAATGTGAATTGGAACGAAATCGCCAATAGATAAGACCATTTTACAGTTTGGGCCCAAGTTAGAAGCAGAGCCTAAGGTTAAAAATAATCGATAGTCTATATCTCGGAAACTATAAGAGATAATGCAATTTGGGAACCGGCAATGTAATTAGCATGCCGAATATTACTTGGAATGTGAATTGGAACGAAATCGCCAATAGATAAGACCATTTTACAATTTGGGCCCAAGTTAGAAGCAGAGCCTAAGGTGTAAATTATCGATAGTCCATATCTCGGAAACTATAAGAGATAATGCAACTTGGCTACCGGCAATGTAATTAGCATGCCGAATATTACTTGGAATGTGAATTGGAACGAAATCGCCAATAGGTAAGACCATTTTACAATTTGGGCCCAAGTTAGAAGCAGAGCCTAAGGTGTAAATTATCGATAGTCCATATCTCGGAAACTATAAGAGATAATGCAATTTGGCAACCGGCAATGTAATTAGCATGCCGAATATTACTTGGAATGTGAATTGGAACGAAATCGCCAATAGATAAGACCATTTTACAATTTGGGCCCAAGTTAGAAGCAGAGCCTAAGGTGTAAATTATCGATAGTCCATATCTCTGAAACTATAAGAGATAATGCAATTTGGCAACCGGCAATGTAATCAGCATGCCGAGTATTACTTGGAATGTGAATTGGAACGAAATCGCCAATAGATAAGGCCATTTTACAATTTGGGCCCAAGTTAGAAGCAGAGCCTAAGGTGTAAATTATCGATAGTCCATATCTCGGAAACTATAAGAGATAATGCAATTTGGCAACCGGCAATGTAATTAGCATGCCGAATATTACTTGGAATGTGAATTGGAACGAAATCGCCAATAGATAAGACCATTTTACAATTTGGGCCCAAGTTAGAAGCAGAGCCTAAGGTGTAAATTATCGATAGACCATATCTCGGAAACTATCAGAGATAATGCAATTTGGCAACCGGCAATGTAATTAGCATGCCGAATATTACTTGGAATGTGAATTGGAACGAAATCGCCAATAGATAAGACCATTTTACAATTTGGGCCCAAGTTAGAAGCAGAGCCTAAGGTGTAAATTATCGTTAGTCCATATCTCGGAAACTATAAGAGATAATACAATTTGGCAACCGGCAATGTAATTAGCATGAAGAATATTACTTGGAATGTGAATTGGAACGAAATAGCCAATAGATAAGACCATTTTACAATTTGGGCCCAAGTTAGAAGCAGAGCCTAAGGTGTAAATTATCGACAGTCCATATCTCGGAAGCTATAAGAGATAATGCAATTTGGCAACCGGCAATGCAATTAGCATGCCGAATATTACTTGGAATGTGAATTGGAACGAAATCGCCAATAGATAAGACCATTTTACAATTTGAGCCCAAGTTAGAAGCAGAGCCTAAGGTGTAAATTATCGATAGTCCATATCTCGGAAACTATAAGAGATAATGCAATTTGGCAACCGGCAATGTAATTAGCATGCCGAATATTACCTGGAATGTGAATTGGAACGAAATCGCCAATAGATAAGACCATTTTACAATTTGGGCCCAAGTTAGAAGCAGAGCCTAAGGTGTAAATTATCGATAGTCCATATCTCGGAAACTATAAGAGATAATGCAATTTGGCAACTGGCAATGTAATTAGCATGCCGAATATTACTTGGATTGTGAATTGGAACGAAATCGCCAATAGATAAGACCATTTTACAATTTGGGCCCAAGTTAGAAGCAGAGCCTAAGGTGTAAATTATCGATAGTCCATATCTCGGAAACTATAAGAGATAATGGAATTTGGCAACCGGCAATGTAATTAGCATGCCGAATATTACTTGGAATGTGAATTGGAACGAAATCGCCAATAGAGAAGACCATTTTACAATTTGGGCCCAAGTTAGAAGCAGAGCCTAAGGTGTAAATTATCGATAGTCCATATCTCGGAAACTATAAGAGATAATGCAATTGGCAACCGGCAATGTAATTAGCATGCCGAATATTACTTGGAATGTGAATTGGAACGAAATCGCCAATAGATAAGACCATTTTACAATTTGGGCCCAAGTTAGAAGCAGAGCCTAAGGTGTAAATTATCGATAGTCCATATCTCGGAAACTATAAGAGATAATGCAATTTGGCAACCGGCAATGTAATTAGCATGCCGAATATTACTTGGAATGTGAATTGGAACGAAATCGCCAATAGATAAGACCATTTTACAATTTGGGCCCAAATTAGAAGCAGAGCCTAAGGTGTAAATTATCGATAGTCCGTATCTCGGAAACTATAAGAGATAATGCAATTTGGCAACCGGCAATGTAATTAGCATGCCGAATATTACTTGGAATGTGAATTGGAACGAAATCGCCAATAGATAAGACCATTTTACAATTTGGGCCCAAGTTAGAAGCAGAGCCTAAGGTGTAAATTATCGATAGTCCATATCTCGGAAACTATAAGAGATAATGCAATTTGGCAACCGGCAATGTAATTAGCATGCCGAATATTACTTGGAATGTGAATTGGAACGAAATCGCCAATAGATAAGACCATTTTACAATTTGGGCCCAAGTTAGAAGCAGAGCCTAAGGTGTAAATTATCGATAGTCCATATCTCGGAAACTATAAGAGATAATGCAATTTGGCAACCGGCAATGTAATTAGCATGCCGAATATTACTTGGAATGTGAATTGGAACGAAATCGCCAATAGATAAGACCATTTTACAATTTGGGCCCAAGTTAGAAGCAGAGCCTAAGGTGTAAATTATCGATAGTCCATATCTCGGAAACTATAAGAGATAATGCAATTTCGCAACCGGCAATGTAATTAGCATGCCAAATATTACTTGGAGTGTGAATTGGAACGAAATCGCCAATAGATAAGACAATTTTACAATTTGGGCCCAAGTTAGAAGCAGAGCCTAAGGTGTAAATTATCGATAGTCCATATCTCTGAAACTATAAGAGATAATGCAATTTGGCAACCGGCAATGTAATTAGCATGCCGAATATTACTTGGAATGTGAATTGGAACGAAATCGCCAATAGAGAAGACCATTTTACAATTTGGGCCCAAGTTAGAAGCAGAGCCTAAGGTGTAAATTATCGATAGTCCATATCTCGGAAACTATAAGAGATAATGCAATTTGGCAACCGGCAATGTAATTAGCATGCCGAATATTAATTGGAATGTGAATTGGAACGAAATCGCCAATAGATAAGACCATTTTACAAACTGGGCCCAAGTTAGAAGCAGAGCCTAAGGTGTAAATTATCGATAGTCCATATCTCGGAAACTATAAGAGATAATGCAATTTGGCAACCGGCAATGTAATTAGCATGCCGAATACTACTTGGAATGTGAATTGGAACGAAATCGCCAATAGATAAGACCATTTTACAGTTTGGGCCCAAGTTAGAAGCAGAGCCTAAGGTTAAAAATAATCGATAGTCTATATCTCGGAAACTATAAGAGATAATGCAATTTGGGAACCGGCAATGTAATTAGCATGCCGAATATTACTTGGAATGTGAATTGGAACGAAATCGCCAATAGATAAGACCATTTTACAATTTGGGCCCAAGTTAGAAGCAGAGCCTAAGGTGTAAATTATCGATAGTCCATATCTCGGAAACTATAAGAGATAATGCAACTTGGCTACCGGCAATGTAATTAGCATGCCGAATATTACTTGGAATGTGAATTGGAACGAAATCGCCAATAGGTAAGACCATTTTACAATTTGGGCCCAAGTTAGAAGCAGAGCCTAAGGTGTAAATTATCGATAGTCCATATCTCGGAAACTATAAGAGATAATGCAATTTGGCAACCGGCAATGTAATTAGCATGCCGAATATTACTTGGAATGTGAATTGGAACGAAATCGCCAATAGATAAGGCCATTTTACAATTTGGGCCCAAGTTAGAAGCAGAGCCTAAGGTGTAAATTATCGATAGTCCATATCTCGGAAACTATAAGAGATAATGCAATTTGGCAACCGGCAATGTAATTAGCATGCCGAATATTACTTGGAATGTGAATTGGAACGAAATCGCCAATAGATAAGACCATTTTACAATTTGGGCCCAAGTTAGAAGCAGAGCCTAAGGTGTAAATTATCGATAGACCATATCTCGGAAACTATCAGAGATAATGCAATTTGGCAACCGGCAATGTAATTAGCATGCCGAATATTACTTGGAATGTGAATTGGAACGAAATCGCCAATAGATAAGGCTATTTTACAATTTGGGCCCAAGTTAGAAGCAGAGCCTAAGGTGTAAATTATCGATAGTCCATATCTCGGAAACTATAAGAGATAATACAATTTGGCAACCGGCAATGTAATTAGCATGAAGAATATTACTTGGAATGTGAATTGGAACGAAATAGCCAATAGATAAGACCATTTTACAATTTGGGCCCAAGTTAGAAGCAGAGCCTAAGGTGTAAATTATCGACAGTCCATATCTCGGAAGCTATAAGAGATAATGGAATTTGGCAACCGGCAATGCAATTAGCATGCCGAATATTACTTGGAATGTGAATTGGAACGAAATCGCCAATAGATAAGACCATTTTACAATTTGAGCCCAAGTTAGAAGCAGAGCCTAAGGTGTAAATTATCGATAGTCCATATCTCGGAAACTATAAGAGATAATGCAATTTGGCAACCGGCAATGTAATTAGCATGCCGAATATTACCTGGAATGTGAATTGGAACGAAATCGCCAATAGATAAGACCATTTTACAATTTGGGCCCAAGTTAGAAGCAGAGCCTAAGGTGTAAATTATCGATAGTCCATATCTCGGAAACTATAAGAGATAATGCAATTTGGCAACTGGCAATGTAATTAGCATGCCGAATATTACTTGGATTGTGAATTGGAACGAAATCCCCAATAGATAAGACCATTTTACAATTTGGGCCCAAGTTAGAAGCAGAGCCTAAGGTGTAAATTATCGATAGTCCATATGTCGGAAACTATAAGAGATAATGCAATTTGGCAACCGGCAATGTAATTAGCATGCCGAATACTACTTGGAATGTGAATTGGAACGAAATCGCCAATAGATAAGACCATTTTACAATTTGGGCCCAAGTTAGAAGCAGAGCCTAAGGTGTAAATTATCGATAGTCCATATCTCGGAAACTATAAGAGATAATGCAATTTGGCAACCGGCAATGTAATTAGCATGCCGAATATTACTTGGAATGTGAATTGGAACGAAATCGCCAATAGATAAGACGATTTTACAATTTGGGCCCAAGTTAGAAGCAGAGCCTAAGGTGTAAATTATCGATAGTCCATATCTCGGAAACTATAAGAGATAATGCAATTTGGCAACCGGCAATGTAATTAGCATGCCGAATATTACTTGGAATGTGAATTGGAATGAAATCGCCAATAGATAAGACCATTTTACAATTTGGGCCAAAGTTAGAAGCAGAGCCTAAGGTGTAAATTATCGATAGTCCATATCTCGGAAACTATAAGAGATAATGCAATTTGGCAACTGGCAATGTAATTAGCATGCCGAATATTACTTGGAATGTGAATTGGAACGAAATCGGCAATAGATAAAACCATTTTACAATTTGGGCCCAAGTTAGAAGCAGAGCCTAAGGTGTAAATTAACGATAGTCCATATCTCGGAAACTATAAGAGATAATGCAATTTGGCAACCGGCAATGTAATTAGCATGCCGAATATTACTTGGAATGTGAATTGGAACGAAATCGCCAATAGATAAGACCATTTTACAATTTGGGCCCAAGTTAGAAGCAGAGCCTAAGATGTAAATTATCGATAGTCCATATCTCGGAAACTATAAGAGATAATGCAATTTGGCAACCGGCAATGTAATTAGCATGCCGAATATTACTTGGAATGTGAATTGGAACGAAATCGCCAATAGATAAGACCATTTTACAATTTGGGCCCAAGTTAGAAGCAGAGCCTAAGGTGTAAATTATCGATAGTCCATATCTCGGAAACTATAAGAGATAACGCAATTTGGCAACCGGCAATGTAATTAGCATGCCGAATATTACTTGGAATGTGAATTGGAACGAAATCGCCAATAGGTAAGACCATTTTACAATTTGGGCCCAAGTTAGAAGCAGAGCCTAAGGTGTAAATTATCGATAGTCCATATCTCGGAAACTATAAGAGATAATGCAATTTGGCAACCGGCAATGTAATTAGCATGCCGAATACTACTTGGAATGTGAATTGGAACGAAATCGCCAATAGATAAGACCATTTTACAATTTGGGCCCAAGTTAGAAGCAGAGCCTAAGGTGTAAATTATCGATAGTCCATATCTCGGAAACTATAAGAGATAATGCAATTTGGCAACCGGCAATGTAATTAGCATGCCGAATATTACTTGGAATGTGAATTGGAACGAAATCGCCAATAGATAAGACGATTTTACAATTTGGGCCCAAGTTAGAAGCAGAGCCTAAGGTGTAAATTATCGATAGTCCATATCTCGGAAACTATAAGAGATAATGCAATTTGGGAACCGGCAATGTAATTAGCATGCCGACTATTACTTGGAATGTGAATTGGAATGAAATCGCCAATAGATAAGACCATTTTACAATTTGGGCCCAAGTTAGAAGCAGAGCCTAAGGTGTAAATTATCGATAGTCCATATCTCGGAAACTATAAGAGATAATGCAATTTGGCAACTGGCAATGTAATTAGCATGCCGAATATTACTTGGAATGTGAATTGGAACGAAATCGGCAATAGATAAAACCATTTTACAATTTGGGCCCAAGTTAGAAGCAGAGCCTAAGGTGTAAATTAACGATAGTCCATATCTCGGAAACTATAAGAGATAATGCAATTTGGCAACCGGCAATGTAATTAGCATGCCGAATATTACTTGGAATGTGAATTGGAACGAAATCGCCAATAGATAAGACCATTTTACAATTTGGGCCCAAGTTAGAAGCAGAGCCTAAGATGTAAATTATCGATAGTCCATATCTCGGAAACTATAAGAGATAATGCAATTTGGCAACCGGCAATGTAATTAGCATGCCGAATATTACTTGGAATGTGAATTGGAACGAAATCGCCAATAGATAAGACCATTTTACAATTTGGGCCCAAGTTAGAAGCAGAGCCTAAGGTGTAAATTATCGATAGTCCATATCTCGGAAACTATAAGAGATAACGCAATTTGGCAACCGGCAATGTAATTAGCATGCCGAATATTACTTGGAATGTGAATTGGAACGAAATCGCCAATAGGTAAGACCATTTTACAATTTGGGCCCAAGTTAGAAGCAGAGCCTAAGGTGTAAATTATCGATAGTCCATATCTCGGAAACTATAAGAGATAATTCAATTTGGCAACCGGCAATGTAATTAGCATGCCGGATATTACTTGGAATGTGAATTGGAACGAAATCGCCAATAGATAAGACCATTTTACAATTTGGGCCCAAGTTAGAAGCAGAGCCTAAGGTGTAAATTATCGATAGTCCGTATCTCGGAAACTATAAGAGATAATGCAATTTGGCAACCGGCAATGTAATTAGCATGCCGAATATTACTTGGAATGTGAATTGGAACGAAATCGCCAACAGATAAGACGATTTTACAATTTGGGCCAAGTTAGAAGCAGAGCCTAAGGTGTAAATTATCGATAGTCCATATCTCGGAAACTATAAGAGATAATGCAATTTGGCAACCGGCAATGTAATTAGCATGCCGAATATTACTTGGAATGTGAATTGGAACGAAATCGCCAATAGATAAGACCATTTTACAATTTGGGCCCAAGTTAGAAGCAGAGCCTAAGGTGTAAATTATCGATAGTCCATATCTCGGAAACTATAAGAGATAATGCAATTTGGCAACCGGCAATGTAACTAGCATGCCGAATATTACTTGGAATGTGAATTGGAATGAAATCGCCAATAGATAAGACCATTTTACAATTTGGGCCCAAGTTAGAAGCAGAGCCTAAGGTGTAAATTATCGATAGTCCATATCTCGGAAACTATAAGAGATAATGCAATTTGGCAATCGGCAATGTAATTAGCATGCCGAATATTACTTTGAACGTGAATTGGAACGAAATCGCCAATAGGTAAGACCATTTTACAATTTGGGCCCAAGTTAGAAGCAGAGCATAAGGTGTAAATTATCGATAGTCCATATCTCGGAAACTATAAGAGATAATGCAATTTGGCAAACGGCAATGCAATTAGCATGCCGAATATTACTTGGAATGTGAATTGGAACGAAATCGCCAATAGATAAGACCATTTTACAATTTGGGCCCAAGTTAGAAGCAGAGCCTAAGGTGTAAATTATCGATAGTCCATATCTCTGAAACTATAAGAGATAATGCAATTTGGCAACCGGCAATGTAATCAGCATGCCGAGTATTACTTGGAATGTGAATTGGAACGAAATCGCCAATAGATAAGGCCATTTTACAATTTGGGCCCAAGTTAGAAGCAGAGCCTAAGGTGTAAATTATCGATAGTCCATATCTCGGAAACTATAAGAGATAATGCAATTTGGCAACCGGCAATGTAATTAGCATGCCGAATATTACTTGGAATGTGAATTGGAACGAAATCGCCAATAGATAAGACCATTTTACAATTTGGGCCCAAGTTAGAAGCAGAGCCTAAGGTGTAAATTATCGATAGACCATATCTCGGAAACTATCAGAGATAATGCAATTTGGCAACCGGCAATGTAATTAGCATGCCGAATATTACTTGGAATGTGAATTGGAACGAAATCGCCAATAGATAAGACCATTTTACAATTTGGGCCCAAGTTAGAAGCAGAGCCTAAGGTGTAAATTATCGATAGTCCATATCTCGGAAACTATAAGAGATAATGCAATTTGGCAACCGGCAATGTAATTAGCATGCCGAATATTACTTGGAATGTGAATTGGAACGAAATAGCCAATAGATAAGACCATTTTACAATTTGGGCCCAAGTTAGAAGCAGAGCCTAAGGTGTAAATTATCGACAGTCCATATCTCGGAAGCTATAAGAGATAATGCAATTTGGCAACCGGCAATGCAATTAGCATGCCGAATATTACTTGGAATGTGAATTGGAACGAAATCGCCAATAGATAAGACCATTTTACAATTTGAGCCCAAGTTAGAAGCAGAGCCTAAGGTGTAAATTATCGATAGTCCATATCTCGGAAACTATAAGAGATAATGCAATTTGGCAACCGGCAATGTAATTAGCATGCCGAATATTACTTGGAGAGTGAATTGGAACGAAATCGCCAATAGATAAGACCATTTTACAATTTGGGCCCAAGTTAGAAGCAGAGCCTAAGGTGTAAATTATCGATAGTCCATATCTCGGAAACTATAAGAGATAATGCAATTTGGCAACCGGCAATGTAATTAACATGCCGAATATTACTGGGAAAGTGAATTGGAACGAAATCGCCAATAGATAAGACCATTTTACAATTTGGGCCCAAGTTAGAAGCAGAGCCTAAGGTGTAAATTATCGATAGTCCATATCTCGGAAACTATAAGAGATAATGCAATTTGGCAACCGGCAATGTAATTAGCATGCCGAATATTACCTGGAATGTGAATTGGAACGAAATCGCCAATAGATAAGACCATTTTACAATTTGGGCCCAAGTTAGAAGCAGAGCCTAAGGTGTAAATTATCGATAGTCCATATCTCGGAAACTATAAGAGATAATGCAATTTGGCAACTGGCAATGTAATTAGCATGCCGAATATTACTTGGATTGTGAATTGGAACGAAATCGCCAATAGATAAGACCATTTTACAATTTGGGCCCAAGTTAGAAGCAGAGCCTAAGGTGTAAATTTTCGATAGTCCATATCTCGGAAACTATAAGAGATAATGCAATTTGGCAACCGGCAATGTAATTAGCATGCCGAATACTACTTGGAATGTGAATTGGAACGAAATCGCCAATAGATAAGACCATTTTACAATTTGGGCCCAAGTTAGAAGCAGAGCCTAAGGTGTAAATTATCGATAGTCCATATCTCGGAAACTATAAGAGATAATGCAATTTGGCAACCGGCAATGTAATTAGCATGCCGAATATTACTTGGAATGTGAATTGGAACGAAATCGCCAATAGATAAGACGATTTTACAATTTGGGCCCAAGTTAGAAGCAGAGCCTAAGGTGTAAATTATCGATAGTCCATATCTCGGAAACTATAAGAGATAATGCAATTTGGCAACCGGCAATGTAATTAGCATGCCGAATATTACTTGGAATGTGAATTGGAATGAAATCGCCAATAGATAAGACCATTTTACAATTTGGGCCCAAGTTAGAAGCAGAGCCTAAGGTGTAAATTATCGATAGTCCATATCTCGGAAACTATAAGAGATAATGCAATTTGGCAACCGGCAATGTAATTAGCATGCCGAATATTACTTGGAATGTGAATTGGAACGAAATCGGCAATAGATAAAACCATTTTACAATTTGGGCCCAAGTTAGAAGCAGAGCCTAAGGTGTAAATTAACGATAGTCCATATCTCGGAAACTATAAGAGATAATGCAATTTGGCAACCGGCAATGTAATTAGCATGCCGAATATTACTTGGAATGTGAATTGGAACGAAATCGCCAATAGATAAGACCATTTTACAATTTGGGCCCAAGTTAGAAGCAGAGCCTAAGGTGTAAATTATCGATAGTCCATATCTCGGAAACTATAAGAGATAACGCAATTTGGCAACCGGCAATGTAATTAGCATGCCGAATATTACTTGGAATGTGAATTGGAACGAAATCGCCAATAGGTAAGACCATTTTACAATTTGGGCCCAATTTAGAAGCAGAGCCTAAGGTGTAAATTATCGATAGTCCATATCTCGGAAACTATAAGAGATAATTCAATTTGGCAACCGGCAATATAATTATTATGCCGGATATTACTTGGAATGTGAATTGGAACGAAATCGCCAATAGATAAGACCATTTTACAATTTGGGCCCAAGTTAGAAGCAGAGCCTAAGGTGTAAATTATCGATAGTCCGTATCTCGGAAACTATAAGAGATAATGCAATTTGGCAACCGGCAATGTAATTAGCATGCCGAATATTACTTGGAATGTGAATTGGAACGAAATCGCCAACAGATAAGACGATTTTACAATTTGGGCCAAGTTAGAAGCAGAGCCTAAGGTGTAAATTATCGATAGTCCATATCTCGGAAACTATAAGAGATAATGCAATTTGGCAACCGGCAATGTAATTAGCATGCCGAATATTACTTGGAATGTGAATTGGAACGAAATCGCCAATAGATAAGACCATTTTACAATTTGGGCCAAGTTAGAAGCAGAGCCTAAGGTGTAAATTATCGATAGTCCATATCTCGGAAACTATAAGAGATAATGCAATTTGGCAACCGGCAATGTAATTAGCATGCCGAATATTACTTGGAGAGTGAATTGGAACGAAATCGCCAATAGATAAGACCATTTTACAATTTGGGCCCAAGTTAGAAGCAGAGCCTAAGGTGTAAATTATCGATAGTCCATATCTCGGAAACTATAAGAGATAATGCAATTTGGCAACCGGCAATGTAATTAACATGCCGAATATTACTGGGAAAGTGAATTGGAACGAAATCGCCAATAGATAAGACCATTTTACAATTTGGGCCCAAGTTAGAAGCAGAGCCTAAGGTGTAAATTATCGATAGTCCATATCTCGGAAACTATAAGAGATAATGCAATTTGGCAACCGGCAATGTAATTAGCATGCCGAATATTACCTGGAATGTGAATTGGAACGAAATCGCCAATAGATAAGGCCATTTTACAATTTGGGCCCAAGTTAGAAGCAGAGCCTAAGGTGTAAATTATCGATAGTCCATATCTCGGAAACTATAAGAGATAATGCAATTTGGCAACCGGCAATGTAATTAGCATGCCGAATATTACTTTGAACGTGAATTGGAACGAAATCGCCAATAGGTAAGACCATTTTACAATTTGGGCCCAAGTTAGAAGCAGAGCCTAAGGTGTAAATTATCGATAGTCCATATCTCGGAAACTATAAGAGATAATGCAATTTGGCAAACGGCAATGCAATTAGCATGCCGAATATTACTTGGAATGTGAATTGGAACGAAATCGCCAATAGATAAGACCATTTTACAATTTGGGCCCAAGTTAGAAGCAGAGCCTAAGGTTGTAAATTATCGATAGTCCATATCTCTGAAACTATAAGAGATAATGCAATTTGGCAACCGGCAATGTAATCAGCATGCCGAGTATTACTTGGAATGTGAATTGGAACGAAATCGCCAATAGATAAGGCCATTTTACAATTTGGGCCCAAGTTAGAAGCAGAGCCTAAGGTGTAAATTATCGATAGTCCATATCTCGGAAACTATAAGAGATAATGCAATTTGGCAACCGGCAATGTAATTAGCATGCCGAATATTACTTGGAATGTGAATTGGAACGATATCGCCAATAGATAAGACCATTTTACAATTTGGGCCCAAGTTAGAAGCAGAGCCTAAGGTGTAAATTATCGATAGACCATATCTCGGAAACTATCAGAGATAATGCAATTTGGCAACCGGCAATGTAATTAGCATGCCGAATATTACTTGGAATGTGAATTGGAACGAAATCGCCAATAGATAAGACCATTTTACAATTTGGGGCCCAAGTTAGAAGCAGAGCCTAAGGTGTAAATTATCGATAGTCCATATCTCGGAAACTATAAGAGATAATGCAATTTGGCAACCGGAAATGTAATTAGCATGCCGAATATTACTTGGAATGTGAATTGGAACGAAATAGCCAATAGATAAGACCATTTTACAATTTGGGCCCAAGTTAGAAGCAGAGCCTAAGGTGTAAATTATCGACAGTCCATATCTCGGAAGCTATAAGAGATAATGCAATTTGGCAACCTGCAATGCAATTAGCATGCCGAATATTACTTGGAATGTGAATTGGAACGAAATCGCCAATAGATAAGACCATTTTACAATTTGAGCCCAAGTTAGAAGCAGAGCCTAAGGTGTAAATTATCGATAGTCCATATCTCGGAAACTATAAGAGATAATGCAATTTGGCAACCGGCAATGTAATTAGCATGCCGAATATTACTTGGAGAGTGAATTGGAACGAAATCGCCAATAGATAAAACCATTTTACAATTTGGGCCCAAGTTAGAAGCAGAGCCTAAGGTGTAAATTATCGATAGTCCATATCTCGGAAACTATAAGAGATAATGCAATTTGGCAACCGGCAATGTAATTAGCATGCCGAATATTACTTGGAATGTGAATTGGAATGAAATCGCCAATAGATAAGACCATTTTACAATTTGGGCCCAAGTTAGAAGCAGAGCCTAAGGTGTAAATTATCGATAGTCCATATCTCGGAAACTATAAGAGATAATGCAATTTGGCAACCGGCAATGTAATTAGCATGCCGAATACTACTTGGAATGTGAATTGGAACGAAATCGCCAATAGATAAGACCATTTTACAATTTGGGCCCAAGTTAGAAGCAGAGCCTAAGGTGTAAATTATCGATAGTCCATATCTCGGAAACTATAAGAGATAATGCAATTTGGCAACCGGCAATGTAATTAGCATGCCGAATATTACTTGGAATGTGAATTGGAACGAAATCGCCAATAGATAAGACGATTTTACAATTTGGGCCCAAGTTAGAAGCAGAGCCTAAGGTGTAAATTATCGATAGTCCATATCTCGGAAACTATAAGAGATAATGCAATTTGGCAACCGGCAATGTAATTAGCATGCCGAATATTACTTGGAATGTGAATTGGAATGAAATCGCCAATAGATAAGACCATTTTACAATTTGGGCCCAAGTTAGAAGCAGAGCCTAAGGTGTAAATTATCGATAGTCCATATCTCAGAAACTATAAGAGATAATGCAATTTGGCAACCGGCAATGTAATTAGCATGCCGAATATTACTTGGAATGTGAATTGGAACGAAATCGGCAATAGATAAAACCATTTTTACAATTTGGGCCCAAGTTAGAAGCAGAGCCTAAGGTGTAAATTAACGATAGTCCATATCTCGGAAACTATAAGAGATAATGCAATTTGGCAACCGGCAATGTAATTAGCATGCCGAATATTACTTGGAATGTGAATTGGAACGAAATCGCCAATAGGTAAGACCATTTTACAATTTGGTCCCAAGTTAGAAGCAGAGCCTAAGGTGTAAATTATCGATAGTCCATATCTCGGAAACTATAAGAGATAATTCAATTTGGCAACCGGCAATGTAATTAGCATGCCGGATATTACTTGGAATGTGAATTGGAACGAAATCGCCAATAGATAAGACCATTTTACAATTTGGGCCCAAGTTAGAAGCAGAGCCTAAGGTGTAAATTATCGATAGTCCGTATCTCGGAAACTATAAGAGATAATGCAATTTGGCAACCGGCAATGTAATTAGCATGCCGAATATTACTTGGAATGTGAATTGGAACGAAATCGCCAACAGATAAGACGATTTTACAATTTGGGCCAAGTTAGAAGCAGAGCCTAAGGTGTAAATTATCGATAGTCCATATCTCGGAAACTATAAGAGATAATGCAATTTGGCAACCGGCAATGTAATTAGCATGCCGAATATTACTTGGAATGTGAATTGGAACGAAATCGCCAATAGATAAGACCATTTTACAATTTGGGCCCAAGTTAGAAGCAGAGCCTAAGGTGTAAATTATCGATAGTCCATATCTCGGAAACTATAAGAGATAATGCAATTTGGCAACCGGCAATGTAATTAGCATGCCGAATATTACTTGGAGAGTGAATTGGAACGAAATCGCCAATAGATAAGACCATTTTACAATTTGGGCCCAAGTTAGAAGCAGAGCCTAAGGTGTAAATTATCGATAGTCCATATCTCGGAAACTATAAGAGATAATGCAATTTGGCAACCGGCAATGTAATTAACATGCCGAATATTACTGGGAAAGTGAATTGGAACGAAATCGCCAATAGATAAGACCATTTTACAATTTGGGCCCAAGTTAGAAGCAGAGCCTAAGGTGTAAATTATCGATAGTCCATATCTCGGAAACTATAAGAGATAATGCAATTTGGCAACCGGCAATGTAATTAGCATGCCGAATATTACCTGGAATGTGAATTGGAACGAAATCGCCAATAGATAAGGCCATTTTACAATTTGGGCCCAAGTTAGAAGCAGAGCCTAAGGTGTAAATTATCGATAGTCCATATCTCGGAAACTATAAGAGATAATGCAATTTGGCAACTGGCAATGTAATTAGCATGCCGAATATTACTTGGATTGTGAATTGGAACGAAATCGCCAATAGATAAGACCATTTTACAATTTGGGCCCAAGTTAGAAGCAGAGCCTAAGGTGTAAATTATCGATAGTCCATATCTCGGAAACTATAAGAGATAATGCAATTTGGCAACCGGCAATGTAATTAGCATGCCGAATACTACTTGGAATGTGAATTGGAACGAAATCGCCAATAGATAAGACCATTTTACAATTTGGGCCCAAGTTAGAAGCAGAGCCTAAGGTGTAAATTATCGATAGTCCATATCTCGGAAACTATAAGAGATAATGCAATTTGGCAACCGGCAATGTAATTAGCATGCCGAATATTACTTGGAATGTGAATTGGAACGAAATCGCCAATAGATAAGACGATTTTACAATTTGGGCCCAAGTTAGAAGCAGAGCCTAAGGTGTAAATTATCGATAGTCCATATCTCGGAAACTATAAGAGATAATGCAATTTGGCAACCGGCAATGTAATTAGCATGCCGAATATTACTTGGAATGTGAATTGGAATGAAATCGCCAATAGATAAGACCATTTTACAATTTGGGCCCAAGTTAGAAGCAGAGCCTAAGGTGTAAATTATCGATAGTCCATATCTCGGAAACTATAAGAGATAATGCAATTTGGCAACCGGCAATGTAATTAGCATGCCGAATATTACTTGGAATGTGAATTGGAACGAAATCGGCAATAGATAAAACCATTTTACAATTTGGGCCCAAGTTAGAAGCAGAGCCTAAGGTGTAAATTAACGATAGTCCATATCTCGGAAACTATAAGAGATAATGCAATTTGGCAACCGGCAATGTAATTAGCATGCCGAATATTACTTGGAATGTGAATTGGAACGAAATCGCCAATAGATAAGACCATTTTACAATTTGGGCCCAAGTTAGAAGCAGAGCCTAAGATGTAAATTATCGATAGTCCATATCTCGGAAACTATAAGAGATAATGCAATTTGGCAACCGGCAATGTAATTAGCATGCCGAATATTACTTGGAATGTGAATTGGAACGAAATCGCCAATAGATAAGACCATTTTACAATTTGGGCCCAAGTTAGAAGCAGAGCCTAAGGTGTAAATTATCGATAGTCCATATCTCGGAAACTATAAGAGATAACGCAATTTGGCAACCGGCAATGTAATTAGCATGCCGAATATTACTTGGAATGTGAATTGGAACGAAATCGCCAATAGGTAAGACCATTTTACAATTTGGGCCCAAGTTAGAAGCAGAGCCTAAGGTGTAAATTATCGATAGTCCATATCTCGGAAACTATAAGAGATAATTCAATTTGGCAACCGGCAATGTAATTAGCATGCCGGATATTACTTGGAATGTGAATTGGAACGAAATCGCCAATAGATAAGACCATTTTACAATTTGGGCCCAAGTTAGAAGCAGAGCCTAAGGTGTAAATTATCGATAGTCCGTATCTCGGAAACTATAAGAGATAATGCAATTTGGCAACCGGCAATGTAATTAGCATGCCGAATATTACTTGGAATGTGAATTGGAACGAAATCGCCAACAGATAAGACGATTTTACAATTTGGGCCAAGTTAGAAGCAGAGCCTAAGGTGTAAATTATCGATAGTCCATATCTCGGAAACTATAAGAGATAATGCAATTTGGCAACCGGCAATGTAATTAGCATGCCGAATATTACTTGGAATGTGAATTGGAACGAAATCGCCAATAGATAAGACCATTTTACAATTTGGGCCCAAGTTAGAAGCAGAGCCTAAGGTGTAAATTATCGATAGTCCATATCTCGGAAACTATAAGAGATAATGCAATTTGGCAACCGGCAATGTAACTAGCATGCCGAATATTACTTGGAATGTGAATTGGAATGAAATCGCCAATAGATAAGACCATTTTACAATTTGGGCCCAAGTTAGAAGCAGAGCCTAAGGTGTAAATTATCGATAGTCCATATCTCGGAAACTATAAGAGATAATGCAATTTGGCAACCGGCAATGTAATTAGCATGCCGAATATTACTTTGAATGTGAATTGGAACGAAATCGGCAATAGATAAGACCATTTTACAATTTGGGCCCAAGTTAGAAGCAGAGCCTAAGGTGTAAATTATCGATAGTCCATATCTCGGAAACTATAAGAGATAATGCAATTTGGCAACCGGCAATGTAATTAACATGCCGAATATTACTGGGAAAGTGAATTGGAACGAAATCGCCAATAGATAAGACCATTTTACAATTTGGGCCCAAGTTAGAAGCAGAGCCTAAGGTGTAAATTATCGATAGTCCATATCTCGGAAACTATAAGAGATAATGCAATTTGGCAACCGGCAATGTAATTAGCATGCCGAATATTACCTGGAATGTGAATTGGAACGAAATCGCCAATAGATAAGACCATTTTACAATTTGGGCCCAAGTTAGAAGCAGAGCCTAAGGTGTAAATTATCGATAGTCCATATCTCGGAAACTATAAGAGATAATGCAATTTGGCAACCGGCAATGTAATTAGCATGCCGAATATTACTTGGAATGTGAATTGGAACGAAATCGCCAATAGATAAGACGATTTTACAATTTGGGCCCAAGTTAGAAGCAGAGCCTAAGGTGTAAATTATCGATAGTCCATATCTCGGAAACTATAAGAGATAATGCAATTTGGCAACCGGCAATGTAATTAGCATGCCGAATATTACTTGGAATGTGAATTGGAATGAAATCGCCAATAGATAAGACCATTTTACAATTTGGGCCCAAGTTAGAAGCAGAGCCTAAGGTGTAAATTATCGATAGTCCATATCTCGGAAACTATAAGAGATAATGCAATTTGGCAACCGGCAATGTAATTAGCATGCCGAATATTACTTGGAATGTGAATTGGAATGAAATCGCCAATAGATAAGACCATTTTACAATTTGGGCCCAAGTTAGAAGCAGAGCCTAAGGTGTAAATTATCGATAGTCCATATCTCGGAAACTATAAGAGATAATGCAATTTGGCAACCGGCAATGTAATTAGCATGCCGAATATTACTTGGAATGTGAATTGGAACGAAATCGGCAATAGATAAAACCATTTTACAATTTGGGCCCAAGTTAGAAGCAGAGCCTAAGGTGTAAATTAACGATAGTCCATATCTCGGAAACTATAAGAGATAATGCAATTTGGCAACCGGCAATGTAATTAGCATGCCGAATATTACTTGGAATGTGAATTGGAACGAAATCGCCAATAGATAAGACCATTTTACAATTTGGGAACAAGTTAGAAGCAGAGCCTAAGATGTAAATTATCGATAGTCCATATCTCGGAAACTATAAGAGATAATGCAATTTGGCAACCGGCAATGTAATTAGCATGCCGAATATTACTTGGAATGTGAATTGGAACGAAATCGCCAATAGATAAGACCATTTTACAATTTGGGCCCAAGTTAGAAGCAGAGCCTAAGGTGTAAATTATCGATAGTCCATATCTCGGAAACTATAAGAGATAACGCAATTTGGCAACCGGCAATGTAATTAGCATGCCGAATATTACTTGGAATGTGAATTGGAACGAAATCGCCAATAGGTAAGACCATTTTATAATTTGGGCCCAAGTTAGAAGCAGAGCCTAAGGTGTAAATTATCGATAGTCCATATCTCGGAAACTATAAGAGATAATTCAATTTGGCAACCGGCAATGTAATTAGCATGCCGGATATTACTTGGAATGTGAATTGGAACGAAATCGCCAATAGATAAGACCATTTTACAATTTGGGCCCAAGTTAGAAGCAGAGCCTAAGGTGTAAATTATCGATAGTCCGTATCTCGGAAACTATAAGAGATAATGCAATTTGGCAACCGGCAATGTAATTAGCATGCCGAATATTACTTGGAATGTGAATTGGAACGAAATCGCCAACAGATAAGACGATTTTACAATTTGGGCCAAGTTAGAAGCAGAGCCTAAGGTGTAAATTATCGATAGTCCATATCTCGGAAACTATAAGAGATAATGCAATTTGGCAACCGGCAATGTAATTAGCATGCCGAATATTACTTGGAATGTGAATTGGAACGAAATCGCCAATAGATAAGACCATTTTACAATTTGGGCCCAAGTTAGAAGCAGAGCCTAAGGTGTAAATTATCGATAGTCCATATCTCGGAAACTATAAGAGATAATGCAATTTGGCAACCGGCAATGTAACTAGCATGCCGAATATTACTTGGAATGTGAATTGGAATGAAATCGCCAATAGATAAGACCATTTTACAATTTGGGCCCAAGTTAGAAGCAGAGCCTAAGGTGTAAATTATCGATAGTCCATATCTCGGAAACTATAAGAGATAATGCAATTTGGCAACCGGCAATGTAATTAGAATGCCGAATATTACTTTGAATGTGAATTGGAACGAAATCGGCAATAGATAAGACCATTTTACAATTTGGGCCCAAGTTAGAAGCAGAGCCTAAGGTGTAAATTATCGATAGTCCATATCTCGGAAACTATAAGAGATAATGCAATTTGGCAACCGGCAATGTAATTAGCATGCCGAATATTACTTGGAATGTGAATTGGAACGAAATCGCCAATAGATAAGACCATTTTACAATTTGGGCCCAAGTTAGAAGCAGAGCCTAAGGTGTAAATTATCGATAGTCCATATCTCGGAAACTATAAGAGATAATGCAATTTGGCAACCGGCAATGTAATTAGCATGCCGAATATTACTTGGAATGTGAATTGGAACGAAATCGCCAATAGGTAAGACCATTTTACAATTTGGGCCCAAGTTAGAAGCAGAGCCTAAGGTGTAAATTATCGATAGTCCATATCTCGGAAACTATAAGAGATAATTCAATTTGGCAACCGGCAATGTAATTAGCATGCCGGATATTACTTGGAATGTGAATTGGAACGAAATCGCCAATAGATAAGACCATTTTACAATTTGGGCCCAAGTTAGAAGCAGAGCCTAAGGTGTAAATTATCGATAGTCCGTATCTCGGAAACTATAAGAGATAATGCAATTTGGCAACCGGCAATGTAATTAGCATGCCGAATATTACTTGGAATGTGAATTGGAACGAAATCGCCAACAGATAAGACGATTTTACAATTTGGGCCAAGTTAGAAGCAGAGCCTAAGGTGTAAATTATCGATAGTCCATATCTCGGAAACTATAAGAGATAATGCAATTTGGCAACCGGCAATGTAATTAGCATGCCGAATATTACTTGGAATGTGAATTGGAACGAAATCGCCAATAGATAAGACCATTTTACAATTTGGGCCCAAGTTAGAAGCAGAGCCTAAGGTGTAAATTATCGATAGTCCATATCTCGGAAACTATAAGAGATAATGCAATTTGGCAACCGGCAATGTAACTAGCATGCCGAATATTACTTGGAATGTGAATTGGAATGAAATCGCCAATAGATAAGACCATTTTACAATTTGGGCCCAAGTTAGAAGCAGAGCCTAAGGTGTAAATTATCGATAGTCCATATCCCGGAAACTATAAGAGATAATGCAATTTGGCAACCGGCAATGTAATTAGAATGCCGAATATTACTTTGAATGTGAATTGGAACGAAATCGGCAATAGATAAGACCATTTTACAATTTGGGCCCAAGTTAGAAGCAGAGCCTAAGGTGTAAATTATCGATAGTCCATATCTCGGAAACTATAAGAGATAATGCAATTTGGCAACCGGCAATGTAATTAGCATGCCGAATATTACTTGGAATGTGAATTGGAACGAAATCGCCAATAGATAAGACCATTTTACAATTTGGGCCCAAGTTAGAAGCAGAGCCTAAGGTGTAAATTATCGATAGTCCATATCTCGGAAACTATAAGAGATAATGCAATTTGGCAACCGGCAATGTAATTAGCATGCCGAATATTACTTGGAATGTGATTTGGAACGAAATCGCCAATAGATAAGACCATTTTACAATTTGGGCAAAAGTTAGAAGCAGAGCCTAAGGTGTAAATTATCGATAGTCCATATCTCGGAAACTATAAGAGATAATGCAATTTGGCAACCGGCAATGTAATTAGCATGCCGAATATTACTTGGAAAGTGAATTGGAACGAAATCGCCAATAGATAAGACCATTTTACAATTTGGGCCCAAGTTAGAAGCAGAGCCTAAGGTGTAAATTATCGATAGTCCATATCTCGGAAACTATAAGAGATAATGCAATTTGGCAACCGGAAATGTAATTAGCATGCCGAATATTACTTGGAATGTGAACTGGAACGAAATCGGCAATAGATAAGACCATTTTACAATTTGGGCCCAAGTTAGAAGCAGAGCCTAAGGTGTAAATTATCGATAGTCCATATCTCGGAAACTATAAGAGATAATGCAATTTGGCAACCGGCAATGTAATTAGCATGCCGAATATTACTTGGAATGTGAATTGGAACGAAATCGCCAATAGATAAGACCATTTGCAATTTGGGCCCAAGTTAGAAGCAGAGCCTAAGATGTAAATTATCGATAGTCCATATCTCGGAAACTATAAGAGATAATGCAATTTGGCAACCGGCAATGTAATTTGCATGCCGAATATTACTTGGAATGTGAATTGGAACGAAATCGCCAATAGATAAGACCATTTTACAATTTGGGCCCAAGTTAGAAGCAGAGCCTAAGGTGTAAATTATCGATAGTCCATATCTCGGAAACTATAAGAGATAATGCAATTTGGCAACCGGCAATGTAATTAGCATGCCGAATATTACTTGGAATGTGAATTGGAACGAAATCGCCAATAGGTAAGACCATTTTACAATTTGGGCCCAAGTTAGAAGCAGAGCCTAAGGAGTAAATTATCGATAGTCCGTATCTCGGAAACTATAAGAGATAATGCAATTTGGCAACCGGCAATGTAATTAGCATGCCGAATATTACTTGGAATGTGAATTGGAACGAAATCGCCAACAGATAAGACGATTTTACAATTTGGGCCAAGTTAGAAGCAGAGCCTAAGGTGTAAATTATCGATAGTCCATATCTCGGAAACTATAAGAGAAAATGCAATTTGGCAACCGGCAATGTAATTAGCATGCCGAATATTACGTGGAATGTGAATTGGAACGAAATCGCCAATAGATAAGACCATTTTACAATTTGGGCCCAAGTTAGAAGCAGAGCCTAAGGTGTAAATTATCGATAGTCCATATCTCGGAAACTATAAGAGATAATGCAATTTGGCAACCGGCAATGTAATTAGCATGCCGAATATTACTTGGAATGTGAATTGAAACGAAATCGCCAATAGGTAAGACCATTTTACAATTTGGGCCCAAGTTAGAAGCAGAGCCTAAGGTGTAAATTATCGATAGTCCATATCTCGGAAACTATAAGAGATAATTCAATTTGGCAACCGGCAATGTAATTAGCTAGCCGGATATTACTTGGAATGTGAATTGAAACGAAATCGCCAATAGATAAGACCATTTTACAATTTGGGCCCAAGTTAGAAGCAGAGCCTAAGGTGTAAATTACCGATAGTCCATATCTCGGAAACTATAAGAGATAATGCAATTGGGCAACCGGCAATGTAATTAGCATGCCGAATATTACTTGGAATGTGAATTGGAACGAAATCGCCAATAGATAAGACCATTTTACAATTTGGGCCCAAGTTAGAAGCAGAGCCTAAGGTGTAAATTATCGATAGTCCATATCTCGGAAACTATAAGAGATAATGCAATTTGGCAACCGGCAATGTAATTAGCATGCCGAATATTACTTGGAATGTGAATTGGAACGAAATCGCCAATAGAGAAGACCATTTTACAATTTGGGCCCAAGTTAGAAGCAGAGCCTAAGGTGTAAATTATCGATAGTCCATATCTCGGAAACTATAAGAGATAATGCAATTTGGCAACCGGCAATGTAATTAGCATGCCGAATATTACTTGGAATGTGAATTGGAACGAAATCGCCAATAGATAAGACCATTTTACAATTTGGGCCCAAGTTAGAAGCAGAGCCTAAGGTGTAAATTATCGATAGTCCATATCTCGGAAACTATAAGAGATAATGCAATTGGGCAACCGGCAATGTAATTAGTATGCCGAATATTACTTGGAATGTGAATTGGAACGAAATCGCCAATAGATAAGACCATTTTACAATTTGGGCCCAAGTTAGAAGCAGAGCCTAAGGTGTAAATTATCGATAGTCCATATCTCGGAAACTATAAGAGATAATGCAATTTGGCAACCGGCAATGTAATTAGCATGCCGAATATTACTTGGAATGTGAATTGGAACGAAATCGCCAATAGATAAGACCATTTTACAATTTGGGCCCAAGTTAGAAGCAGAGCCTAAGGTGTAAATTATCGATAGTCCATATCTCGGAAACTATAAGAGATAATGCAATTTGGCAACCGGCAATGTAATTAGCATGCCGAATATTACTTGGAATGTGAATTGGAACGAAATCGCCAATAGATAAGACCATTTTACAATTTGGGCCCAAGTTAGAAGCAGAGCCTAAGGCGTAAATTATCGATAGTCCATATCTCGGAAACTATAAGAGATAATGCAATTTGGCAACTGGCAATGTAATTAGCATGCCGAATATTACTTGGAATGTGAATTGGAACGAAATCGCCAATAGATAAGACCATATTACAATTTGGGCCCAAGTTAGAAGCACAGCCTAAGGTGTAAATTATCGATAGTCCATATCTCGGAAACTATAAGAGATAATGCAATTTGACAACGGGCAATGTAATTAGCATGCCGAATATTACTTGGAATGTGAATTGGAACGAAATCGCCAATAGATAAGACCATTTTACAATTTGGGCCCAAGTTAGAAGCAGAGCCTAAGGTGTAAATTATCGATAGTCCATATCTCGGAAACTATAATAGATAATGCAATTTGCCAACCGGCAATGTAATTATCATGCCGAATATTACTTGGAATGTGAATTGGAACGAAATCGCCAATAGGTAAGACCATTTTACAATTTGGGCCCAAGTTAGAAGCAGAGCCTAATGTGTAAATTATCGATAGTCCATATCTCGGAAACTATAAGAGATAATTCAATTTGGCAACCGGCAATGTAATTAGCATGCCGGATATTACTTGGAATGTGAATTGGAACGAAATCGCCAATAGATAAGACCATTTTACAATTTGGGCCCAAGTTAGAAGCAGAGCCTATGGTGTAAATTACCGATAGTCCATATCTCGGAAACTATAAGAGATAATGCAATTTGGCAACCGGCAATGTAATTAGCATGCCGAATATTACTTGGAATGTGAATTGGAACGAAATCGCCAATAGATAAGACGATTTTACAATTTGAACCCAAGTTAGAAGCAGAGCCTAAGGTGTAAATTATCGATAGTCCATATCTCGGAAACTATAAGAGATAATGCAATTTGGCAACCGGCAATGTATTAGCATGCCGAATATTACTTGGAATGTGAATTGGAACGAAATCGCCAATAGATAAGACCATTTTACAATTTGGGCCCAAGTTAGAAGCAGAGCCTAAGGTGTAAATTATCGATAGTCCATATCTCGGAAACTATAAGAGATAATGCAATTTGGCAACCGGCAATGTAATTAACATGCCGAATATTACTTGGAATGTGAATTGGAACGAAATCGCCAATAGAAAAGACGATTTTACAATTTGAGCCCAAGTTAGAAGCAGAGCCTAAGGTGTAAATTATCGATAGTCCATATCTCGGAAACTATAAGAGATAATGCAATTTGGCAACCGGCAATGTATTAGCATGCCGAATATTACTTGGAATGTGAATTGGAACGAAATCGCCAATAGAAAAGACCATTTTACAATTTGGGCCCAAGTTAGAAGCAGAGCCTAAGGTGTAAATTATCGATAGTCCATATCTCGGAAACTATAAGAGATAATGCAATTTGGCAACCGGCAATGTAATTAGCATGCCGAATATTACTTGGAATGTGAATTGGAACGAAATCGCCAATAGATAAGACCATTTTACAATTTGGGCCCAAGTTAGAAGCAGAGCCTAAGGTGTAAATTATCGATAGTCCATATCTCGGAAACTATAAGAGATAATGCAATTTGGCAACCGGCAATGTAATTAGCATGCCGAATATTACTTGGAATGTGAATTGGAACGAAATCGCCAATAGATAAGACCATTTTACAATTTGGGCCCAAGTTAGAAGCAGAGCCTAAGGTGTAAATTATCGATAGTCCATATCTCGGAAACTATAAGAGATAATGCAATTTGGCAACCGGCAATGTAATTAGCATGCCGAATATTACTTGGAATGTGAATTGGAACGAAATCGCCAATAGAGAAGACCATTTTACAATTTGGGCCCAAGTTAGAAGCAGAGCCTAAGGTGTAAATTATCGATAGTCCATATCTCGGAAACTATAAGAGATAATGCAATTTGGCAAACGGCAATGTAATTAGCATGCCGAATATTACTTGGAATGTGAATTGGAACGAAATCGCCAATAGATAAGACCATTTTACAATTTGGGCCCAAGTTAGAAGCAGAGCCTAAGGTGTAAATTATCGATAGTCCATATCTCGGAAACTATAAGAGATAATGCAATTGGGCAACCGGCAATGTAATTAGTATGCCGAATATTACTTGGAATGTGAATTGGAACGAAATCGCCAATAGATAAGACCATTTTACAATTTGGGCCCAAGTTAGAAGCAGAGCCTAAGGTGTAAATTATCGATAGTCCATATCTCGGAAACTATAAGAGATAATGCAATTTGGCAACCGGCAATGTAATTAGCATGCCGAATATTACTTGGAATGTGAATTGGAACGAAATCGCCAATAGATAAGACCATTTTACAATTTGGGCCCAAATTAGAAGCAGAGCCTAAGGTGTAAATTATCGATAGTCCATATCTCGGAAACTATAAGAGATAATGCAATTTGGCAACCGGCAATGTAATTAGCATGCCGAATATTACTTGGAATGTGAATTGGAACGAAATCGCCAATAGATAAGACCATTTTACAATTTGGGCCCAAGTTAGAAGCAGAGCCTAAGGCGTAAATTATCGATAGTCCATATTTCGGAAACTATAAGAGATAATGCAATTTGGCAACCGGCAATGTAATTAGCATGAAGAATATTACTTGGAATGTGAATTGGAACGAAATCGCCAATTGATAAGACCATATTACAATTTGGGCCCAATTTAGAAGCAGAGCCTAAGGTGTAAATTATCGATAGTCCATATCTCGGAAACTATAAGAGATAATGCAATTTGGCAACCGGCAATGTAATTAGCATGCCGAATATTACTTGGAATGTGAATTGGAACGAAATCGCCAATAGATAAGACCATTTTACAATTTGGGCCCAAGTTAGAAGCAGAGCCTAAGGTGTAAATTATCGATAGTCCATATCTCGGAAACTATAATAGATAATGCAATTTGCCAACCGGCAATGTAATTAGCATGCCGAATATTACTTGGAATGTGAATTGGAACGAAATCGCCAATAGGTAAGACCATTTTACAATTTGGGCCCAAGTTAGAAGCAGAGCCTAAGGTGTAAATTATCGATAGTCCATATCTCGGAAACTATAAGAGATAATTCAATTTGGCAACCGGCAATGTAATTAGCATGCCGGATATTACTTGGAATGTGAATTGGAACGAAATCGCCAATAGATAAGACCATTTTACAATTTGGGCCCAAGTTAGAAGCAGAGCCTAAGGTGTAAATTACCGATAGTCCATATCTCGGAAACTATAAGAGATAATGCAATTTGGCAACCGGCAATGTAATTAGCATGCCGAATATTACTTGGAATGTGAATTGGAACGAAATCGCCAATAGATAAGACGATTTTACAATTTGAGCCCAAGTTAGAAGCAGAGCCTAAGGTGTAAATTATCGATAGTCCATATCTCGGAAACGATAAGAGATAATGCAATTTGGCAACCGGCAATGTATTAGCATGCCGAATATTACTTGGAATGTGAATTGGAACGAAATCGCCAATAGATAAGACCATTTTACAATTTGGGCCCAAGTTAGAAGCAGAGACTAAGGTGTAAATTATCGATAGTCCATATCACGGAAACTATAAGTGATAATGCAATTTGACAACCGGCAATGTATTAGCATGCCGAATATTACTTGGAATGTGAATTGGAACGAAATCGCCAATAGATAAGACCATTTTACAATTTGGGCCCAAGTTAGAAGCAGAGCCTAAGGTGTAAATTATCGATAGTCCATATCTCGGAAACTATAAGAGATAATGCAATTTGGCAACCGGCAATGTAATTAGCATGCCGAATATTACTTGGAATGTGAATTGGAACGAAATCGCCAATAGATAAGACGATTTTACAATTTGAGCCCAAGTTAGAAGCAGAGCCTAAGGTGTAAATTATCGATAGTCCATATCTCGGAAACTATAAGAGATAATGCAATTTGGCAACCGGCAATGTATTAGCATGCCGAATATTACTTGGAATGTGAATTGGAACGAAATCGCCAATAGATAAGACCATTTTACAATTTGGGCCCAAGTTAGAAGCTGAGCCTAAGGTGTAAATTATCGATAGTCCATATCTCGGAAACTATAAGAGATAATGCAATTTGGCAACCGGCAATGTAATTAGCATGCCGAATATTACTTGGAATGTGAATTGGAACGAAATCGCCAATAGAGAAGACCATTTTACAATTTGGGCCCAAGTTAGAAGCAGAGCCTAAGGTGTAAATTATCGATAGTCCATATCTCGGAAACTATAAGAGATAATGCAATTTGGCAACCGGCAATGTAATTAGCATGCCGAATATTACTTGGAATGTGAATTGGAACGAAATCGCCAATAGATAAGACCATTTTACAATTTGGGCCCAAGTTAGAAGCAGAGCCTAAGGTGTAAATTATCGATAGTCCATATCTCGGAAACTATAAGAGATAATGCAATTTGGCAACCGGCAATGTAATTAGCATGCCGAATATTACTTGGAATGTGAATTGGAACGAAATCGCCAATAGATAAGACCATTTTACAATTTGGGCCCAAGTTAGAAGCAGAGCCTAAGGTGTAAATTATCGATAGTCCATATCTCGGAAACTATAAGAGATAATGCAATTTAGCAACCGGCAATGTATTAGCATGCTGAATATTACTTGGAATGTGAATTGGAACGAAATCGCCAATATATAAGACCATTTTACAATTTGGGCCCAAGTTAGAAGCAGAGCCTAAGGTGTAAATTATCGATAGTCCATATCTCGGAAACTATAAGAGATAATGCAATTTGGCAACCGGCAATGTAATTAGCATGCCGAATATTACTTGGAATGTGAATTGGAACGAAATCGCCAATAGATAAGACGATTTTACAATTTGAGCCCAAGTTAGAAGCAGAGCCTAAGGTGTAAATTATCGATAGTCCATATCTCGGAAACTATAAGAGATAATGCAATTTGGCAACCGGCAATGTATTAGCATGCCGAATATTACTTGGAATGTGAATTGGAACGAAATCGCCAATAGATAAGACCATTTTACAATTTGGGCCCAAGTTAGAAGCAGAGCCTAAGGTGTAAATTATCGATAGTCCATATCTCGGAAACTATAAGAGATAATGCAATTTGGCAACCGGCAATTTAATTAGCATGCCGAATATTACTTGGAATGTGAATTGGAACGAAATCGCCAATAGAGAAGACCATTTTACAATTTGGGCCCAAGTTAGAAGCAGAGCCTAAGGTGTAAATTATCGATAGTCCATATCTCGGAAACTATAAGAGATAATGCAATTTGGCAACCGGCAATGTAATTAGCATGCCGAATATTACTTGGAATGTGAATTGGAACGAAATCGCCAATAGATAAGACCATTTTACAATTTGGGCCCAAGTTAGAAGCAGAGCCTAAGGTGTAAATTATCGATAGTCCATATCTCGGAAACTATAAGAGATAATGCAATTTGGCAACCGGCAATGTAATTAGCATGCCGAATATTACTTGGAATGTGAATTGGAACGAAATCGCCAATAGATAAGACCATTTTACAATTTGGGCCCAAGTTAGAAGCAGAGCCTAAGGTGTAAATTATCGATAGTCCATATCTCGGAAACTATAAGAGATAATGCAATTTCGAAACCGGCAATGTAATTAGCATGCCGAATATTACTTGGAGTGTGAATTGGAACGAAATCGCCAATAGATAAGACCATTTTACAATTTGGGCCCAAGTTAGAAGCAGAGCTTAAGGTGTAAATTATCGATAGTCCATAACTCGGAAACTATAAGAGATAATGCAATTTGGCAACCGGCAATGTAATTAGCATGCCGAATATTACTTGGAATGTGAATTGGAACGAAATCGCCAATAGATAAGACCATTTTACAATTTGGGCCCAAGTTAGAAGCAGAGCCTAAGGTGTAAATTATCGATAGTCCATATCTCGGAAACTATAAGAGATAATGCAATTTGGCAACCGGCAATGTAATTAGCATGCCGAATATTACTTGGAATGTGAATTGGAACGAAATCGCCAATAGATAAGACCATTTTACAATTTGGGCCCAAGTTAGAAGCAGAGCCTAAGGTGTAAATTATCGATAGTCCATATCTCGGAAACTATAAGAGATAATGCAATTTGGCAACCGGCAATGTAATTAGCATGCCGAATATTACTTGGAATGTGAATTGGAACGAAATCGCCAATAGATAAGACGATTTTACAATTTGAGCCCAAGTTAGAAGCAGAGCCTAAGGTGTAAATTATCGATAGTCCATATCTCGGAAACTATAAGAGATAATGCAATTTGGCAACCGGCAATGTATTAGCATGCCGAATATTACTTGGAATGTGAATTGGAACGAAATCGCCAATAGATAAGACCATTTTACAATTTGGGCCCAAGTTAGAAGCAGAGCCTAAGGTGTAAATTATCGATAGTCCATATCTCGGAAACTATAAGAGATAATGCAATTTGGCAACCGGCAATGTAATTAGCATGCCGATTATTACTTGGAATGGGAATTGGAACGAAATCGCCAATAGATAAGACCATTTTACAATTTGGGCCCAAGTTAGAAGCAGAGCCTAAGGTGTAAATTATCGATAGTCCATATCTCGGAAACTATAAGAGATAATGCAATTTGGCAACCGGCAATGTAATTAGCATGCCGAATATTACTTGGAATGTGAATTGGAACGAAATCGCCAATAGATAAGACCATTTTACAATTTGGGCCCAAGTTAGAAGCAGAGCCTAAGGTGTAAATTACCGATAGTCCATATCTCGGAAACTATAAGAGATAATGCAATTTGGCAACCGGCAATTTAATTAGCATGCCGAATATTACTTGGAATGTGAATTGGAACGAAATCGCCAATAGATAAGACGATTTTACAATTTGAGCCCAAGTTAGAAGCAGAGCCTAAGGTGTAAATTATCGATAGTCCATATCTCTGAAACGATAAGAGATAATGCAATTTGGCAACCGGCAATGTATTAGCATGCCGAATATTACTTGGAATGTGAATTGGAACGAAATCGCCAATAGATAAGACCATTTTACAATTTGGGCCCAAGTTAGAAGCAGAGCCTAAGGTGTAAATTATCGATAGTCCATATCTCGGAAACTATAAGAGATAATGCAATTTGGCAACCGGCAATGTAATTAGCATGCCGAATATTACTTGGAATGTGAATTGGAACGAAATCGCCAATAGATAAGACGATTTTACAATTTGAGCCCAAGTTAGAAGCAGAGCCTAAGGTGTAAATTATCGATAGTCCATATCTCGGAAACTATAAGAGATAATGCAATTTGGCAACCGGCAATGTATTAGCATGCCGAATATTACTTGGAATGTGAATTGGAACGAAATCGCCAATAGATAAGACCATTTTACAATTTGGGCCCAAGTTAGAAGCAGAGCCTAAGGTGTAAATTATCGATAGTCCATATCTCGGAAACTATAAGAGATAATGCAATTTGGCAACCGGCAATGTAATTAGCATGCCGATTATTACTTGGAATGGGAATTGGAACGAAATCGCCAATAGATAAGACCATTTTACAATTTGGGCCCAAGTTAGAAGCAGAGCCTAAGGTGTAAATTATCGATAGTCCATATCTCGGAAACTATAAGAGATAATGCAATTTGGCAACCGGCAATGTATTAGCATGCCGAATATTACTTGGAATGTGAATTGGAACGAAATCGCCAATAGATAAGACCATTTTACAATTTGGGCCCAAGTTAGAAGCTGAGCCTAAGGTGTAAATTATCGATAGTCCATATCTCGGAAACTATAAGAGATAATGCAATTTGGCAACCGGCAATGTAATTAGCATGCCGAATATTACTTGGAATGTGAATTGGAACGAAATCGCCAATAGAGAAGACCATTTTACAATTTGGGCCCAAGTTAGAAGCAGAGCCTAAGGTGTAAATTATCGATAGTCCATATCTCGGAAACTATAAGAGATAATGCAATTTGGCAACCGGCAATGTAATTAGCATGCCGAATATTACTTGGAATGTGAATTGGAACGAAATCGCCAATAGATAAGACCATTTTACAATTTGGGCCCAAGTTAGAAGCAGAGCCTAAGGTGTAAATTATCGATAGTCCATATCTCGGAAACTATAAGAGATAATGCAATTTGGCAACCGGCAATGTAATTAGCATGCCGAATATTACTTGGAATGTGAATTGGAACGAAATCGCCAATAGATAAGACCATTTTACAATTTGGGCCCAAGTTAGAAGCAGAGCCTAAGGTGTAAATTATCGATAGTCCATATCTCGGAAACTATAAGAGATAATGCAATTTAGCAACCGGCAATGTATTAGCATGCTGAATATTACTTGGAATGTGAATTGGAACGAAATCGCCAATATATAAGACCATTTTACAATTTGGGCCCAAGTTAGAAGCAGAGCCTAAGGTGTAAATTATCGATAGTCCATATCTCGGAAACTATAAGAGATAATGCAATTTGGCAACCGGCAATGTAATTAGCATGCCGAATATTACTTGGAATGTGAATTGGAACGAAATCGCCAATAGATAAGACGATTTTACAATTTGAGCCCAAGTTAGAAGCAGAGCCTAAGGTGTAAATTATCGATAGTCCATATCTCGGAAACTATAAGAGATAATGCAATTTGGCAACCGGCAATGTATTAGCATGCCGAATATTACTTGGAATGTGAATTGGAACGAAATCGCCAATAGATAAGACCATTTTACAATTTGGGCCCAAGTTAGAAGCAGAGCCTAAGGTGTAAATTATCGATAGTCCATATCTCGGAAACTATAAGAGATAATGCAATTTGGCAACCGGCAATTTAATTAGCATGCCGAATATTACTTGGAATGTGAATTGGAACGAAATCGCCAATAGAGAAGACCATTTTACAATTTGGGCCCAAGTTAGAAGCAGAGCCTAAGGTGTAAATTATCGATAGTCCATATCTCGGAAACTATAAGAGATAATGCAATTTGGCAACCGGCAATGTAATTAGCATGCCGAATATTACTTGGAATGTGAATTGGAACGAAATCGCCAATAGATAAGACCATTTTACAATTTGGGCCCAAGTTAGAAGCAGAGCCTAAGGTGTAAATTATCGATAGTCCATATCTCGGAAACTATAAGAGATAATGCAATTTGGCAACCGGCAATGTAATTAGCATGCCGAATATTACTTGGAATGTGAATTGGAACGAAATCGCCAATAGATAAGACCATTTTACAATTTGGGCCCAAGTTAGAAGCAGAGCCTAAGGTGTAAATTATCGATAGTCCATATCTCGGAAACTATAAGAGATAATGCAATTTCGAAACCGGCAATGTAATTAGCATGCCGAATATTACTTGGAGTGTGAATTGGAACGAAATCGCCAATAGATAAGACCATTTTACAATTTGGGCCCAAGTTAGAAGCAGAGCTTAAGGTGTAAATTATCGATAGTCCATAACTCGGAAACTATAAGAGATAATGCAATTTGGCAACCGGCAATGTAATTAGCATGCCGAATATTACTTGGAATGTGAATTGGAACGAAATCGCCAATAGATAAGACCATTTTACAATTTGGGCCCAAGTTAGAAGCAGAGCCTAAGGTGTAAATTATCGATAGTCCATATCTCGGAAACTATAAGAGATAATGCAATTTGGCAACCGGCAATGTAATTAGCATGCCGAATATTACTTGGAATGTGAATTGGAACGAAATCGCCAATAGATAAGACCATTTTACAATTTGGGCCCAAGTTAGAAGCAGAGCCTAAGGTGTAAATTATCGATAGTCCATATCTCGGAAACTATAAGAGATAATGCAATTTGGCAACCGGCAATGTAATTAGCATGCCGAATATTACTTGGAATGTGAATTGGAACGAAATCGCCAATAGATAAGACGATTTTACAATTTGAGCCCAAGTTAGAAGCAGAGCCTAAGGTGTAAATTATCGATAGTCCATATCTCGGAAACTATAAGAGATAATGCAATTTGGCAACCGGCAATGTATTAGCATGCCGAATATTACTTGGAATGTGAATTGGAACGAAATCGCCAATAGATAAGACCATTTTACAATTTGGGCCCAAGTTAGAAGCAGAGCCTAAGGTGTAAATTATCGATAGTCCATATCTCGGAAACTATAAGAGATAATGCAATTTGGCAACCGGCAATGTAATTAGCATGCCGATTATTACTTGGAATGGGAATTGGAACGAAATCGCCAATAGATAAGACCATTTTACAATTTGGGCCCAAGTTAGAAGCAGAGCCTAAGGTGTAAATTATCGATAGTCCATATCTCGGAAACTATAAGAGATAATGCAATTTGGCAACCGGCAATGTAATTAGCATGCCGAATATTACTTGGAATGTGAATTGGAACGAAATCGCCAATAGATAAGACCATTTTACAATTTGGGCCCAAGTTAGAAGCAGAGCCTAAGGTGTAAATTACCGATAGTCCATATCTCGGAAACTATAAGAGATAATGCAATTTGGCAACCGGCAATTTAATTAGCATGCCGAATATTACTTGGAATGTGAATTGGAACGAAATCGCCAATAGATAAGACGATTTTACAATTTGAGCCCAAGTTAGAAGCAGAGCCTAAGGTGTAAATTATCGATAGTCCATATCTCTGAAACGATAAGAGATAATGCAATTTGGCAACCGGCAATGTATTAGCATGCCGAATATTACTTGGAATGTGAATTGGAACGAAATCGCCAATAGATAAGACCATTTTACAATTTGGGCCCAAGTTAGAAGCAGAGCCTAAGGTGTAAATTATCGATAGTCCATATCTCGGAAACTATAAGAGATAATGCAATTTGGCAACCGGCAATGTAATTAGCATGCCGAATATTACTTGGAATGTGAATTGGAACGAAATCGCCAATAGATAAGACGATTTTACAATTTGAGCCCAAGTTAGAAGCAGAGCCTAAGGTGTAAATTATCGATAGTCCATATCTCGGAAACTATAAGAGATAATGCAATTTGGCAACCGGCAATGTATTAGCATGCCGAATATTACTTGGAATGTGAATTGGAACGAAATCGCCAATAGATAAGACCATTTTACAATTTGGGCCCAAGTTAGAAGCAGAGCCTAAGGTGTAAATTATCGATAGTCCATATCTCGGAAACTATAAGAGATAATGCAATTTGGCAACCGGCAATGTAATTAGCATGCCGATTATTACTTGGAATGGGAATTGGAACGAAATCGCCAATAGATAAGACCATTTTACAATTTGGGCCCAAGTTAGAAGCAGAGCCTAAGGTGTAAATTATCGATAGTCCATATCTCGGAAACTATAAGAGATAATGCAATTTGGCAACCGGCAATGTAATTAGCATGCCGAATATTACTTGGAATGTGAATTGGAACGAAATCGCCAATAGATAAGACCATTTTACAATTTGGGCCCAAGTTAGAAGCAGAGCCTAAGGTGTAAATTACCGATAGTCCATATCTCGGAAACTATAAGAGATAATGCAATTTGGCAACCGGCAATTTAATTAGCATGCCGAATATTACTTGGAATGTGAATTGGAACGAAATCGCCAATAGATAAGACGATTTTACAATTTGAGCCCAAGTTAGAAGCAGAGCCTAAGGTGTAAATTATCGATAGTCCATATCTCTGAAACGATAAGAGATAATGCAATTTGGCAACCGGCAATGTATTAGCATGCCGAATATTACTTGGAATGTGAATTGGAACGAAATCGCCAATAGATAAGACCATTTTACAATTTGGGCCCAAGTTAGAAGCAGAGCCTAAGGTGTAAATTATCGATAGTCCATATCTCGGAAACTATAAGAGATAATGCAATTTGACAACCGGCAATGTATTAGCATGCCGAATATTACTTGGAATGTGAATTGGAACGAAATCGCCAATAGATAAGACCATTTTACAATTTGGGCCCAAGTTAGAAGCAGAGCCTAAGGTGTAAATTATCGATAGTCCATATCTCGGAAACTATAAGAGATAATGCAATTTGGCAACCGGCAATGTAATTAGCATGCCGAATATTACTTGGAATGTGAATTGGAACGAAATCGCCAATAGATAAGACGATTTTACAATTTGAGCCCAAGTTAGAAGCAGAGCCTAAGGTGTAAATTATCGATAGTCCATATCTCGGAAACTATAAGAGATAATGCAATTTGGCAACCGGCAATGTATTAGCATGCCGAATATTACTTGGAATGTGAATTGGAACGAAATCGCCAATAGATAAGACCATTTTACAATTTGGGCCCAAGTTAGAAGCTGAGCCTAAGGTGTAAATTATCGATAGTCCATATCTCGGAAACTATAAGAGATAATGCAATTTGGCAACCGGCAATGTAATTAGCATGCCGAATATTACTTGGAATGTGAATTGGAACGAAATCGCCAATAGAGAAGACCATTTTACAATTTGGGCCCAAGTTAGAAGCAGAGCCTAAGGTGTAAATTATCGATAGTCCATATCTCGGAAACTATAAGAGATAATGCAATTTGGCAACCGGCAATGTAATTAGCATGCCGAATATTACTTGGAATGTGAATTGGAACGAAATCGCCAATAGATAAGACCATTTTACAATTTGGGACCAAGTTAGAAGCAGAGCCTAAGGTGTAAATTATCGATAGTCCATATCTCGGAAACTATAAGAGATAATGCAATTTCGCAACCGGCAATGTAATTAGCATGCCGAATATTTCTTGGAGTGTGAATTGGAACGAAATCGCCAATAGATAAGACCATTTTACAATTTGGGCCCAAGTTAGAAGCAGAGCTTAAGGTGTAAATTATCGATAGTCCATATCTCGGAAACTATAAGAGATAATGCAATTTGGCAACCGGCAATGTAATTAGCATGCCGAATATTACTTGGAATGTGAATTGGAACGAAATCGCCAATAGATAAGACCATTTTACAATTTGGGCCCAAGTTAGAAGCAGAGCCTAAGGTGTAAATTATCGATAGTCCATATCTCGGAAACTATAAGAGATAATGCAATTTGGCAACCGGCAATGTAATTAGCATGCCGAATATTACTTGGAATGTGAATTGGAACGAAATCGCCAATAGATAAGACCATTTTACAATTTGGGCCCAAGTTAGAAGCAGAGCCTAAGGTGTAAATTATCGATAGTCCATATCTCGGAAACTATAAGAGATAATGCAATTTGGCAACCGGCAATGTAATTAGCATGCCGAATATTACTTGGAATGTGAATTGGAACGAAATCGCCAATAGATAAGACCATTTTACAATTTGGGCACAAGTTAGAAGCAGAGCCTAAGGTGTAAATTACCGATAGTCCATATCTCGGAAACTATAAGAGATAATGCAATTTGGCAACCGGCAATGTAATTAGCATGCCGAATATTACTTGGAATGTGAATTGGAACGAAATCGCCAATAGATAAGACGATTTTACAATTTGAGCCCAAGTTAGAAGCAGAGCCTAAGGTGTAAATTATCGATAGTCCATATCTCGGAAACGATAAGAGATAATGCAATTTGGCAACCGGCAATGTATTAGCATGCCGAATATTACTTGGAATGTGAATTGGAACGAAATCGCCAATAGATAAGACCATTTTACAATTTGGGCCCAAGTTAGAAGCAGAGCCTAAGGTGTAAATTATCGATAGTCCATATCTCGGAAACTATAAGAGATAATGCAATTTGACAACCGGCAATGTATTAGCATGCCGAATATTACTTGGAATGTGAATTGGAACGAAATCGCCAATAGATAAGACCATTTTACAATTTGGGCCCAAGATAGAAGCAGAGCCTAAGGTGTAAATTATCGATAGTCCATATCTCGGAAACTATAAGAGATAATGCAATTTGGCAACCGGCAATGTAATTAGCATGCCGAATATTACTTGGAATGTGAATTGGAACGAAATCGCCAATAGATAAGACGATTTTACAATTTGAGCCCAAGTTAGAAGCAGAGCCTAAGGTGTAAATTATCGATAGTCCATATCTCGGAAACCATAAGAGATAATGCAATTTGGCAACCGGCAATGTCATTAGCATGCCGAATATTACTTGGAATGTGAATTGGAACGAAATCGCCAATAGATAAGACCATTTTACAATTTGGGCCCAAGTTAGAAGCTGAGCCTAAGGTGTAAATTATCGATAGTCCATATCTCGGAAACTATAAGAGATAATGCAATTTGGCAACCGGCAATGTAATTAGCATGCCGAATATTACTTGGAATGTGAATTGGAACGAAATCGCCAATAGAGAAGACCATTTTACAATTTGGGCCCAAGTTAGAAGCAGAGCCTAAGGTGTAAATTATCGATAGTCCATATCTCGGAAACTATAAGAGATAATGCAATTTCGCAACCGGCAATGTAATTAGCATGCCGAATATTACTTGGAGTGTGAATTGGAACGAAATCGCCAATAGATAAGACCATTTTACAATTTGGGCCCAAGTTAGAAGCAGAGCCTAAGGTGTAAATTATCGATAGTCCATATCTCGGAAACTATAAGAGATAATGCAATTTGGCAACCGGCAATGTAATTAGCATGCCGAATATTACTTCGAATGTGAATTGGAACGAAATCGCCAATAGATAAGACGATTTTACAATTTGGGCCCAAGTTAGAAGCAGAGCCTAAGGTGTAAATTATCGATAGTCCATATCTCGGAAACTATAAGAGATAATGCAATTTGGCAACCGGCAATGTAATTAGCATGCCGAATATTACTTCGAATGTGAATTGGAACGAAATCGCCAATAGATAAGACCATTTTACAATTTGGGCCCAAGTTAGAAGCAGAGCCTAAGGTGTAAATTATCGATAGTCCATATCTCGGAAACTATAAGAGATAATGCAATTTGGCAACCGGCAATGTAATTAGCATGCCGAATAATACTTGGAATGTGAATTGGAACGAAATCGCCAATAGATAAGACCATTTTACAATTTGGGCCCAAGTTAGAAGCAGAGCCTAAGGTGTAAATTATCGATAGTCCATATCTCGGAAACTATAAGAGATAATGCAATTTGGCAACCGGCAATGTAATTAGCATGCCGAATATTACTTCGAATGTGAATTGGAACGAAATCGCCAATAGATAAGATGATTTTACAATTTGAGCCCAAGTTAGAAGCAGAGCCTAAGGTGTAAATTATCGATAGTCCATATCTCGGAAACTATAAGAGATAATGCAATTTGGCAACCGGCAATGTATTAGCATGCCGAATATTACTTGGAATGTGAATTGGAACGAAATCGCCAATAGATAAGACCATTTTACAATTTGGGCCCAAGTTAGAAGCAGAGCCTAAGGTGTAAATTATCGATAGTCCATATCTCGGAAACTATAAGAGATAATGCAATTTGGCAACCGGCAATGTAATTAGCATGCCGAATATTACTTGGAATGTGAATTGGAACGAAATCGCCAATAGATAAGGCGATTTTACAATTTGAGCCCAAGTTAGAAGCAGAGCCTAAGGTGTAAATTATCGATAGTCCATATCTCGGAAACTATAAGAGATAATGCAATTTGGCAACCGGCAATGTATTAGCATGCCGAATATTACTTGGAATGTGAATTGGAACGAAATCGCCAATAGATAAGACCATTTTACAATTTGGGCCCAAGTTAGAAGCAGAGCCTAAGGTGTAAATTATCGATAGTCCATATCTCGGAAACTATAAGAGATAATGGAATTTGGCAACCGGCAATGTAATTAGCATGCCGAATATTACTTGGAATGTGAATTGGAACGAAATCGCCAATAGAGAAGACCATTTTACAATTTGGGCCCAAGTTAGAAGCAGAGCCTAAGGTGTAAATTATCGATAGTCCATATCTCGGAAACTATAAGAGATAATGCAATTTGGCAACCGGCAATGTAATTAGCATGCCGAATATTACTTGGAATGTGAATTGGAACGAAATCGCCAATAGATAAGACCATTTTACAATTTGGGCCCAAGTTAGAAGCAGAGCCTAAGGTGTAAATTATCGATAGTCCATATCTCGGAAACTATAAGAGATAATGCAATTTGGCAACCGGCAATGTAATTAGCATGCCGAATATTACTTGGAATGTGAATTGGAACGAAATCGCCAATAGATAAGACCATTTTACAATTTGGGCCCAAATTAGAAGCAGAGCCTAAGGTGTAAATTATCGATAGTCCGTATCTCGGAAACTATAAGAGATAATGCAATTTGGCAACCGGCAATGTAATTAGCATGCCGAATATTACTTGGAATGTGAATTGGAACGAAATCGCCAATAGATAAGACCATTTTACAATTTGGGCCCAAGTTAGAAGCAGAGCCTAAGGTGTAAATTATCGATAGTCCATATCTCGGAAACTATAAGAGATAATGCAATTTGGCAACCGGCAATGTAATTAGCATGCCGAATATTACTTGGAATGTGAATTGGAACGAAATCGCCAATAGATAAGACCATTTTACAATTTGGGCCCAAGTTAGAAGCAGAGCCTAAGGTGTAAATTATCGATAGTCCATATCTCGGAAACTATAAGAGATAATGCAATTTGGCAACCGGCAATGTAATTAGCATGCCGAATATTACTTGGAATGTGAATTGGAACGAAATCGCCAATAGATAAGACCATTTTACAATTTGGGCCCAAGTTAGAAGCAGAGCCTAAGGTGTAAATTATCGATAGTCCATATCTCGGAAACTATAAGAGATAATGCAATTTCGCAACCGGCAATGTAATTAGCATGCCAAATATTACTTGGAGTGTGAATTGGAACGAAATCGCCAATAGATAAGACCATTTTACAATTTGGGCCCAAGTTAGAAGCAGAGCCTAAGGTGTAAATTATCGATAGTCCATATCTCGGAAACTATAAGAGATAATGCAATTTGGCAACCGGCAATGTAATTAGCATGCCGAATATTACTTGGAATGTGAATTGGAACGAAATCGCCAATAGAGAAGACCATTTTACAATTTGGGCCCAAGTTAGAAGCAGAGCCTAAGGTGTAAATTATCGATAGTCCATATCTCGGAAACTATAAGAGATAATGCAATTTGGCAACCGGCAATGTAATTAGCATGCCGAATATTAATTGGAATGTGAATTGGAACGAAATCGCCAATAGATAAGACCATTTTACAAACTGGGCCCAAGTTAGAAGCAGAGCCTAAGGTGTAAATTATCGATAGTCCATATCTCGGAAACTATAAGAGATAATGCAATTTGGCAACCGGCAATGTAATTAGCATGCCGAATACTACTTGGAATGTGAATTGGAACGAAATCGCCAATAGATAAGACCATTTTACAGTTTGGGCCCAAGTTAGAAGCAGAGCCTAAGGTTAAAAATAATCGATAGTCTATATCTCGGAAACTATAAGAGATAATGCAATTTGGGAACCGGCAATGTAATTAGCATGCCGAATATTACTTGGAATGTGAATTGGAACGAAATCGCCAATAGATAAGACCATTTTACAATTTGGGCCCAAGTTAGAAGCAGAGCCTAAGGTGTAAATTATCGATAGTCCATATCTCGGAAACTATAAGAGATAATGCAACTTGGCCACCGGCAATGTAATTAGCATGCCGAATATTACTTGGAATGTGAATTGGAACGAAATCGCCAATAGGTAAGACCATTTTACAATTTGGGCCCAAGTTAGAAGCAGAGCCTAAGGTGTAAATTATCGATAGTCCATATCTCGGAAACTATAAGAGATAATGCAATTTGGCAACCGGCAATGTAATTAGCATGCCGAATATTACTTGGAATGTGAATTGGAACGAAATCGCCAATAGATAAGACCATTTTACAATTTGGGCCCAAGTTAGAAGCAGAGCCTAAGGTGTAAATTATCGATAGTCCATATCTCTGAAACTATAAGAGATAATGCAATTTGGCAACCGGCAATGTAATCAGCATGCCGAGTATTACTTGGAATGTGAATTGGAACGAAATCGCCAATAGATAAGGCCATTTTACAATTTGGGCCCAAGTTAGAAGCAGAGCCTAAGGTGTAAATTATCGATAGTCCATATCTCGGAAACTATAAGAGATAATGCAATTTGGCAACCGGCAATGTAATTAGCATGCCGAATATTACTTGGAATGTGAATTGGAACGAAATCGCCAATAGATAAGACCATTTTACAATTTGGGCCCAAGTTAGAAGCAGAGCCTAAGGTGTAAATTATCGATAGACCATATCTCGGAAACTATCAGAGATAATGCAATTTGGCAACCGGCAATGTAATTAGCATGCCGAATATTACTTGGAATGTGAATTGGAACGAAATCGCCAATAGATAAGACCATTTTACAATTTGGGCCCAAGTTAGAAGCAGAGCCTAAGGTGTAAATTATCGATAGTCCATATCTCGGAAACTATAAGAGATAATACAATTTGGCAACCGGCAATGTAATTAGCATGCCGAATATTACTTGGAATGTGAATTGGAACGAAATAGCCAATAGATAAGACCATTTTACAATTTGGGCCCAAGTTAGAAGCAGAGCCTAAGGTGTAAATTATCGACAGTCCATATCTCGGAAGCTATAAGAGATAATGCAATTTGGCAACCGGCAATGCAATTAGCATGCCGAATATTACTTGGAATGTGAATTGGAACGAAATCGCCAATAGATAAGACCATTTTACAATTTGAGCCCAAGTTAGAAGCAGAGCCTAAGGTGTAAATTATCGATAGTCCATATCTCGGAAACTATAAGAGATAATGCAATTTGGCAACCGGCAATGTAATTAGCATGCCGAATATTACCTGGAATGTGAATTGGAACGAAATCGCCAATAGATAAGACCATTTTACAATTTGGTCCCAAGTTAGAAGCAGAGCCTAAGGTGTAAATTATCGATAGTCCATATCTCGGAAACTATAAGAGATAATGCAATTTGGCAACTGGCAATGTAATTAGCATGCCGAATATTACTTGGATTGTGAATTGGAACGAAATCGCCAATAGATAAGACCATTTTACAATTTGGGCCCAAGTTAGAAGCAGAGCCTAAGGTGTAAATTATCGATAGTCCATATCTCGGAAACTATAAGAGATAATGCAATTTGGCAACCGGCAATGTAATTAGCATGCCGAATACTACTTGGAATGTGAATTGGAACGAAATCGCCAATAGATAAGACCATTTTACAATTTGGGCCCAAGTTAGAAGCAGAGCCTAAGGTGTAAATTATCGATAGTCCATATCTCGGAAACTATAAGAGATAATGCAATTTGGCAACCGGCAATGTAATTAGCATGCCGAATATTACTTGGAATGTGAATTGGAACGAAATCGCCAATAGATAAGACGATTTTACAATTTGGGCCCAAGTTAGAAGCAGAGCCTAAGGTGTAAATTATCGATAGTCCATATCTCGGAAACTATAAGAGATAATGCAATTTGGCAACCGGCAATGTAATTAGCATGCCGAATATTACTTGGAATGTGAATTGGAATGAAATCGCCAATAGATAAGACCATTTTACAATTTGGGCCAAAGTTAGAAGCAGAGCCTAAGGTGTAAATTATCGATAGTCCATATCTCGGAAACTATAAGAGATAATGCAATTTGGCAACTGGCAATGTAATTAGCATGCCGAATATTACTTGGAATGTGAATTGGAACGAAATCGGCAATAGATAAAACCATTTTACAATTTGGGCCCAAGTTAGAAGCAGAGCCTAAGGTGTAAATTAACGATAGTCCATATCTCGGAAACTATAAGAGATAATGCAATTTGGCAACCGGCAATGTAATTAGCATGCCGAATATTACTTGGAATGTGAATTGGAACGAAATCGCCAATAGATAAGACCATTTTACAATTTGGGCCCAAGTTAGAAGCAGAGCCTAAGATGTAAATTATCGATAGTCCATATCTCGGAAACTATAAGAGATAATGCAATTTGGCAACCGGCAATGTAATTAGCATGCCGAATATTACTTGGAATGTGAATTGGAACGAAATCGCCAATAGATAAGACCATTTTACAATTTGGGCCCAAGTTAGAAGCAGAGCCTAAGGTGTAAATTATCGATAGTCCATATCTCGGAAACTATAAGAGATAACGCAATTTGGCAACCGGCAATGTAATTAGCATGCCGAATATTACTTGGAATGTGAATTGGAACGAAATCGCCAATAGGTAAGACCATTTTACAATTTGGGCCCAAGTTAGAAGCAGAGCCTAAGGTGTAAATTATCGATAGTCCATATCTCGGAAACTATAAGAGATAATGCAATTTGGCAACCGGCAATGTAATTAGCATGCCGAATACTACTTGGAATGTGAATTGGAACGAAATCGCCAATAGATAAGACCATTTTACAATTTGGGCCCAAGTTAGAAGCAGAGCCTAAGGTGTAAATTATCGATAGTCCATATCTCGGAAACTATAAGAGATAATGCAATTTGGCAACCGGCAATGTAATTAGCATGCCGAATATTACTTGGAATGTGAATTGGAACGAAATCGCCAATAGATAAGACGATTTTACAATTTGGGCCCAAGTTAGAAGCAGAGCCTAAGGTGTAAATTATCGATAGTCCATATCTCGGAAACTATAAGAGATAATGCAATTTGGCAACCGGCAATGTAATTAGCATGCCGACTATTACTTGGAATGTGAATTGGAATGAAATCGCCTATAGATAAGACCATTTTACAATTTGGGCCCAAGTTAGAAGCAGAGCCTAAGATGTAAATTATCGATAGTCCATATCTCGGAAACTATAAGAGATAATGCAATTTGGCAACTGGCAATGTAATTAGCATGCCGAATATTACTTGGAATGTGAATTGGAACGAAATCGGCAATAGATAAAACCATTTTACAATTTGGGCCCAAGTTAGAAGCAGAGCCTAAGGTGTAAATTAACGATAGTCCATATCTCGGAAACTATAAGAGATAATGCAATTTGGCAACCGGCAATGTAATTAGCATGCCGAATATTACTTGGAATGTGAATTGGAACGAAATCGCCAATAGATAAGACCATTTTACAATTTGGGCCCAAGTTAGAAGCAGAGCCTAAGATGTAAATTATCGATAGTCCATATCTCGGAAACTATAAGAGATAATGCAATTTGGCAACCGGCAATGTAATTAGCATGCCGAATATTACTTGGAATGTGAATTGGAACGAAATCGCCAATAGATAAGACCATTTTACAATTTGGGCCCAAGTTAGAAGCAGAGCCTAAGGTGTAAATTATCGATAGTCCATATCTCGGAAACTATAAGAGATAACGCAATTTGGCAACCGGCAATGTAATTAGCATGCCGAATATTACTTGGAATGTGAATTGGAACGAAATCGCCAATAGGTAAGACCATTTTACAATTTGGGCCCAAGTTAGAAGCAGAGCCTAAGGTGTAAATTATCGATAGTCCATATCTCGGAAACTATAAGAGATAATTCAATTTGGCAACCGGCAATGTAATTAGCATGCCGGATATTACTTGGAATGTGAATTGGAACGAAATCGCCAATAGATAAGACCATTTTACAATTTGGGCCCAAGTTAGAAGCAGAGCCTAAGGTGTAAATTATCGATAGTCCGTATCTCGGAAACTATAAGAGATAATGCAATTTGGCAACCGGCAATGTAATTAGCATGCCGAATATTACTTGGAATGTGAATTGGAACGAAATCGCCAACAGATAAGACGATTTTACAATTTGGGCCAAGTTAGAAGCAGAGCCTAAGGTGTAAATTATCGATAGTCCATATCTCGGAAACTATAAGAGATAATGCAATTTGGCAACCGGCAATGTAATTAGCATGCCGAATATTACTTGGAATGTGAATTGGAACGAAATCGCCAATAGATAAGACCATTTTACAATTTGGGCCCAAGTTAGAAGCAGAGCCTAAGGTGTAAATTATCGATAGTCCATATCTCGGAAACTATAAGAGATAATGCAATTTGGCAACCGGCAATGTAACTAGCATGCCGAATATTACTTGGAATGTGAATTGGAATGAAATCGCCAATAGATAAGACCATTTTACAATTTGGGCCCAAGTTAGAAGCAGAGCCTAAGGTGTAAATTATCGATAGTCCATATCTCGGAAACTATAAGAGATAATGCAATTTGGCAACCGGCAATGTAATTAGCATGCCGAATATTACTTTGAACGTGAATTGGAACGAAATCGCCAATAGGTAAGACCATTTTACAATTTGGGCCCAAGTTAGAAACAGAGCCTAAGGTGTAAATTATCGATAGTCCATATCTCGGAAACTATAAGAGATAATGCAATTTGGCAAACGGCAATGCAATTAGCATGCCGAATATTACTTGGAATGTGAATTGGAACGAAATCGCCAATAGATAAGACCATTTTACAATTTGGGCCCAAGTTAGAAGCAGAGCCTAAGGTGTAAATTATCGATAGTCCATATCTCTGAAACTATAAGAGATAATGCAATTTGGCAACCGGCAATGTAATCAGCATGCCGAGTATTACTTGGAATGTGAATTGGAACGAAATCGCCAATAGATAAGGCCATTTTACAATTTGGGCCCAAGTTAGAAGCAGAGCCTAAGGTGTAAATTATCGATAGTCCATATCTCGGAAACTATAAGAGATAATGCAATTTGGCAACCGGCAATGTAATTAGCATGCCGAATATTACTTGGAATGTGAATTGGAACGAAATCGCCAATAGATAAGACCATTTTACAATTTGGGCCCAAGTTAGAAGCAGAGCCTAAGGTGTAAATAATCGATAGACCATATCTCGGAAACTATCAGAGATAATGCAATTTGGCAGCCGGAAATGTAATTAGCATGCCGAATATTACTTGGAATGTGAATTGGAACGAAATCGCCAATAGATAAGACCATTTTACAATTTGGGCCCAAGTTAGAAGCAGAGCCTAAGGTGTAAATTATCGATAGTCCATATCTCGGAAACTATAAGAGATAATGCAATTTGGCAACCGGCAATGTAATTAGCATGCCGAATATTACTTGGAATGTGAATTGGAACGAAATAGCCAATAGATAAGACCATTTTACAATTTGGGCCCAAGTTAGAAGCAGAGCCTAAGGTGTAAATTATCGACAGTCCATATCTCGGAAGCTATAAGAGATAATGCAATTTGGCAACCGGCAATGCAATTAGCATGCCGAATATTACTTGGAATGTGAATTGGAACGAAATCGCCAATAGATAAGACCATTTTACAATTTGAGCCCAAGTTAGAAGCAGAGCCTAAGGTGTAAATTATCGATAGTCCATATCTCGGAAACTATAAGAGATAATGCAATTTGGCAACCGGCAATGTAATTAGCATGCTGAATATTACTTGGAGAGTGAATTGGAACGAAATCGCCAATAGATAAGACCATTTTACAATTTGGGCCCAAGTTAGAAGCAGAGCCTAAGGTGTAAATTATCGATAGTCCATATCTCGGAAACTATAAGAGATAATGCAATTTGGCAACCGGCAATGTAATTAACATGCCGAATATTACTGGGAAAGTGAATTGGAACGAAATCGCCAATAGATAAGACCATTTTACAATTTGGGCCCAAGTTAGAAGCAGAGCCTAAGGTGTAAATTATCGATAGTCCATATCTCGGAAACTATAAGAGATAATGCAATTTGGCAACCGGCAATGTAATTAGCATGCCGAATATTACCTGGAATGTGAATTGGAACGAAATCGCCAATAGATAAGACCATTTTACAATTTGGGCCCAAGTTAGAAGCAGAGCCTAAGGTGTAAATTATCGATAGTCCATATCTCGGAAACTATAAGAGATAATGCAATTTGGCAACTGGCAATGTAATTAGCATGCCGAATATTACTTGGATTGTGAATTGGAACGAAATCGCCAATAGATAAGACCATTTTACAATTTGGGCCCAAGTTAGAAGCAGAGCCTAAGGTGTAAATTTTCGATAGTCCATATCTCGGAAACTATAAGAGATAATGCAATTTGGCAACCGGCAATGTAATTAGCATGCCGAATACTACTTGGAATGTGAATTGGAACGAAATCGCCAATAGATAAGACCATTTTACAATTTGGGCCCAAGTTAGAAGCAGAGCCTAAGGTGTAAATTATCGATAGTCCATATCTCGGAAACTATAAGAGATAATGCAATTTGGCAACCGGCAATGTAATTAGCATGCCGAATATTACTTGGAATGTGAATTGGAACGAAATCGCCAATAGATAAGACGATTTTACAATTTGGGCCCAAGTTAGAAGCAGAGCCTAAGGTGTAAATTATCGATAGTCCATATCTCGGAAACTATAAGAGATAATGCAATTTGGCAACCGGCAATGTAATTAGCATGCCGAATATTACTTGGAATGTGAATTGGAATGAAATCGCCAATAGATAAGACCATTTTACAATTTGGGCCCAAGTTAGAAGCAGATCCTAAGGTGTAAATTATCGATAGTCCATATCTCGGAACCTATAAGAGATAATGCAATTTGGCAACCGGCAATGTAATTAGCATGCCGAATATTACTTGGAATGTGAATTGGAACGAAATCGGCAATAGATAAAACCATTTTACAATTTGGGCCCAAGTTAGAAGCAGAGCCTAAGGTGTAAATTAACGATAGTCCATATCTCGGAAACTATAAGAGATAATGCAATTTGGCAACCGGCAATGTAATTGGCATGCCGAATATTACTTGGAATGTGAATTGGAACGAAATCGCCAATAGATAAGACCATTTTACAATTTGGGCCCAAGTTAGAAGCAGAGCCTAAGGTGTAAATTATCGATAGTCCATATCTCGGAAACTATAAGAGATAACGCAATTTGGCAACCGGCAATGTAATTAGCATGCCGAATATTACTTGGAATGTGAATTGGAACGAAATCGCCAATAGGTAAGACCATTTTACAATTTGGGCCCAAGTTAGAAGCAGAGCCCAAGGTGTAAATTATCGATAGTCCATATCTCGGAAACTATAAGAGATAATTCAATTTGGCAACCGGCAATGTAATTAGCATGCCGGATATTACTTGGAATGTGAATTGGAACGAAATCGCCAATAGATAAGACCATTTTACAATTTGGGCCCAAGTTAGAAGCAGAGCCTAAGGTGTAAATTATCGATAGTCCGTATCTCGGAAACTATAAGAGATAATGCAATTTGGCAACCGGCAATGTAATTAGCATGCCGAATATTACTTGGAATGTGAATTGGAACGAAATCGCCAACAGATAAGACGATTTTACAATTTGGGCCAAGTTAGAAGCAGAGCCTAAGGTGTAAATTATCGATAGTCCATATCTCGGAAACTATAAGAGATAATGCAATTTGGCAACCGGCAATGTAATTAGCATGCCGAATATTACTTGGAATGTGAATTGGAACGAAATCGCCAATAGATAAGACCATTTTACAATTTGGGCCCAAGTTAGAAGCAGAGCCTAAGGTGTAAATTATCGATAGTCCATATCTCGGAAACTATAAGAGATAATGCAATTTGGCAACCGGCAATGTAATTAGCATGCCGAATATTACTTGGAGAGTGAATTGGAACGAAATCGCCAATAGATAAGACCATTTTACAATTTGGGCCCAAGTTAGAAGCAGAGCCTAAGGTGTAAATTATCGATAGTCCATATCTCGGAAACTATAAGAGATAATGCAATTTGGCAACCGGCAATGTAATTAACATGCCGAATATTACTGGGAAAGTGAATTGGAACGAAATCGCCAATAGATAAGACCATTTTACAATTTGGGCCCAAGTTAGAAGCAGAGCCTAAGGTGTAAATTATCGATAGTCCATATCTCGGAAACTATAAGAGATAATGCAATTTGGCAACCGGCAATGTAATTAGCATGCCGAATATTACCTGGAATGTGAATTGGAACGAAATCGCCAATAGATAAGGCCATTTTACAATTTGGGCCCAAGTTAGAAGCAGAGCCTAAGGTGTAAATTATCGATAGTCCATATCTCGGAAACTATAAGAGATAATGCAATTTGGCAACCGGCAATGTAATTAGCATGCCGAATATTACTTTGAACGTGAATTGGAACGAAATCGCCAATAGGTAAGACCATTTTACAATTTGGGCCCAAGTTAGAAGCAGAGCCTAAGGTGTAAATTATCGATAGTCCATATCTCGGAAACTATAAGAGATAATGCAATTTGGCAAACGGCAATGCAATTAGCATGCCGAATATTACTTGGAATGTGAATTGGAACGAAATCGCCAATAGATAAGACCATTTTACAATTTGGGCCCAAGTTAGAAGCAGAGCCTAAGGTGTAAATTATCGATAGTCCATATCTCTGAAACTATAAGAGATAATGCAATTTGGCAACCGGCAATGTAATCAGCATGCCGAGTATTACTTGGAATGTGAATTGGAACGAAATCGCCAATAGATAAGTTCATTTTACAATTTGGGCCCAAGTTAGAAGCAGAGCCTAAGGTGTAAATTATCGATAGTCCATATCTCGGAAACTATAAGAGATAATGCAATTTGGCAACCGGCAATGTAATTAGCATGCCGAATATTACTTGGAATGTGAATTGGAACGATATCGCCAATAGATAAGACCATTTTACAATTTGGGCCCAAGTTAGAAGCAGAGCCTAAGGTGTAAATTATCGATAGACCATATCTCGGAAACTATCAGAGATAATGCAATTTGGCAACCGGCAATGTAATTAGCATGCCGAATATTACTTGGAATGTGAATTGGAACGAAATCGCCAATAGATAAGACCATTTTACAATTTGGGCCCAAGTTAGAAGCAGAGCCTAAGGTGTAAATTATCGATAGTCCATATCTCGGAAACTATAAGAGATAATGCAATTTGGCAACCGGCAATGTAATTAGCATGCCGAATATTACTTGGAATGTGAATTGGAACGAAATAGCCAATAGATAAGACCATTTTACAATTTGGGCCCAAGTTAGAAGCAGAGCCTAAGGTGTAAATTATCGACAGTCCATATCTCGGAAGCTATAAGAGATAATGCAATTTGGCAACCGGCAATGCAATTAGCATGCCGAATATTACTTGGAATGTGAATTGGAACGAAATCGCCAATAGATAAGACCATTTTACAATTTGAGCCCAAGTTAGAAGCAGAGCCTAAGGTGTAAATTATCGATAGTCCATATCTCGGAAACTATAAGAGATAATGCAATTTGGCAACCGGCAATGTAATTAGCATGCCGAATATTACTTGGAGAGTGAATTGGAACGAAATCGCCAATAGATAAGACCATTTTACAATTTGGGCCCAAGTTAGAAGCAGAGCCTAAGGTGTAAATTATCGATAGTCCATATCTCGGAAACTATAAGAGATAATGCAATTTGGCAACCGGCAATGTAATTAACATGCCGAATATTACTGGGAAAGTGAATTGGAACGAAATCGCCAATAGATAAGACCATTTTACAATTTGGGCCCAAGTTAGAAGCAGAGCCTAAGGTGTAAATTATCGATAGTCCATATCTCGGAAACTATAAGAGATAATGCAATTTGGCAACCGGTAATGTAATTAGCATGCCGAATATTACCTGGAATGTGAATTGGAACGAAATCGCCAATAGATAAGACCATTTTACAATTTGGGCCCAAGTTAGAAGCAGAGCCTAAGGTGTAAATTATCGATAGTCCATATCTCGGAAACTATAAGAGATAATGCAATTTGGCAACTGGCAATGTAATTAGCATGCCGAATATTACTTGGATTGTGAATTGGAACGAAATCGCCAATAGATAAGACCATTTTACAATTTGGGCCCAAGTTAGAAGCAGAGCCTAAGGTGTAAATTATCGATAGTCCATATCTCGGAAACTATAAGAGATAATGCAATTTGGCAACCGGCAATGTAATTAGCATGCCGAATACTACTTGGAATGTGAATTGGAACGAAATCGCCAATAGATAAGACCATTTTACAATTTGGGCCCAAGTTAGAAGCAGAGCCTAAGGTGTAAATTATCGATAGTCCATATCTCGGAAACTATAAGAGATAATGCAATTTGGCAACCGGCAATGTAATTAGCATGCCGAATATTACTTGGAATGTGAATTGGAACGAAATCGCCAATAGATAAGACGATTTTACAATTTGGGCCCAAGTTAGAAGCAGAGCCTAAGGTGTAAATTATCGATAGTCCATATCTCGGAAACTATAAGAGATAATGCAATTTGGCAACCGGCAATGTAATTAGCATGCCGAATATTACTTGGAATGTGAATTGGAATGAAATCGCCAATAGATAAGACCATTTTACAATTTGGGCCCAAGTTAGAAGCAGAGCCTAAGGTGTAAATTATCGATAGTCCATATCTCGGAAACTATAAGAGATAATGCAATTTGGCAACCGGCAATGTAATTAGCATGCCGAATATTACTTGGAATGTGAATTGGAACGAAATCGGCAATAGATAAAACCATTTTACAATTTGGGCCCAAGTTAGAAGCAGAGCCTAAGGTGTAAATTAACGATAGTCCATATCTCGGAAACTATAAGAGATAATGCAATTCGGCAACCGGCAATGTAATTAGCATGCCGGATATTACTTGGAATGTGAATTGGAACGAAATCGCCAATAGATAAGACCATTTTACAATTTGGGCCCAAGTTAGAAGCAGAGCCTAAGGTGTAAATTATCGATAGTCCGTATCTCGGAAACTATAAGAGATAATTCAATTTGGCAACCGGCAATGTAATTAGCATGCCGGATATTACTTGGAATGTGAATTGGAACGAAATCGCCAATAGATAAGACCATTTTACAATTTGGGCCCAAGTTAGAAGCAGAGCCTAAGGTGTAAATTATCGATAGTCCGTATCTCGGAAACTATAAGAGATAATGCAATTTGGCAACCGGCAATGTAATTAGCATGCCGAATATTACTTGGAATGTGAATTGGAACGAAATCGCCAACAGATAAGACGATTTTACAATTTGGGCCAAGTTAGAAGCAGAGCCTAAGGTGTAAATTATCGATAGTCCATATCTCGGAAACTATAAGAGATAATGCAATTTGGCAACCGGCAATGTAATTAGCATGCCGAATATTACTTGTAATGTGAATTGGAACGAAATCGCCAATAGATAAGACCATTTTACAATTTGGGCCCAAGTTAGAAGCAGAGCCTAAGGTGTAAATTATCGATAGTCCATATCTCGGAAACTATAAGAGATAATGCAATTTGGCAACCGGCAATGTAATTAGCATGCCGAATATTACTTGGAGAGTGAATTGGAACGAAATCGCCAATAGATAAGACCATTTTACAATTTGGGCCCAAGTTAGAAGCAGAGCCTAAGGTGTAAATTATCGATAGTCCATATCTCGGAAACTATAAGAGATAATGCAATTTGGCAACCGGCAATGTAATTAACATGCCGAATATTACTGGGAAAGTGAATTGGAACGAAATCGCCAATAGATAAGACCATTTTACAATTTGGGCCCAAGTTAGAAGCAGAGCCTAAGGTGTAAATTATCGATAGTCCATATCTCGGAAACTATAAGAGATAATGCAATTTGGCAACCGGCAATGTAATTAGCATGCCGAATATTACCTGGAATGTGAATTGGAACGAAATCGCCAATAGATAAGGCCATTTTACAATTTGGGCCCAAGTTAGAAGCAGAGCCTAAGGTGTAAATTATCGATAGTCCATATCTCGGAAACTATAAGAGATAATGCAATTTGGCAACTGGCAATGTAATTAGCATGCCGAATATTACTTGGATTGTGAATTGGAACGAAATCGCCAATAGATAAGACCATTTTACAATTTGGGCCCAAGTTAGAAGCAGAGCCTAAGGTGTAAATTATCGATAGTCCATATCTCGGAAACTATAAGAGATAATGCAATTTGGCAACCGGCAATGTAATTAGCATGCCGAATACTACTTGGAATGTGAATTGGAACGAAATCGCCAATAGATAAGACCATTTTACAATTTGGGCCCAAGTTAGAAGCAGAGCCTAAGGTGTAAATTATCGATAGTCCATATCTCGGAAACTATAAGAGATAATGCAATTTGGCAACCGGCAATGTAATTAGCATGCCGAATATTACTTGGAATGTGAATTGGAACGAAATCGCCAATAGATAAGACGATTTTACAATTTGGGCCCAAGTTAGAAGCAGAGCCTAAGGTGTAAATTATCGATAGTCCATATCTCGGAAACTATAAGAGATAATGCAATTTGGCAACCGGCAATGTAATTAGCATGCCGAATATTACTTGGAATGTGAATTGGAATGAAATCGCCAATAGATAAGACCATTTTACAATTTCGGCCCAAGTTAGAAGCAGAGCCTAAGGTGTAAATTATCGATAGTCCATATCTCGGAAACTATAAGAGATAATGCAATTTGGCAACCGGCAATGTAATTAGCATGCCGAATATTACTTGGAATGTGAATTGGAACGAAATCGGCAATAGATAAAACCATTTTACAATTTGGGCCCAAGTTAGAAGCAGAGCCTAAGGTGTAAATTAACGATAGTCCATATCTCGGAAACTATAAGAGATAATGCAATTTGGCAACCGGCAATGTAATTAGCATGCCGAATATTACTTGGAATGTGAATTGGAACGAAATCGCCAATAGATAAGACCATTTTACAATTTGGGCCCAAGTTAGAAGCAGAGCCTAAGATGTAAATTATCGATAGTCCATATCTCGGAAACTATAAGAGATAATGCAATTTGGCAACCGGCAATGTAATTAGCATGCCGAATATTACTTGGAATGTGAATTGGAACGAAATCGCTAATAGATAAGACCATTTTACAATTTGGGCCCAAGTTAGAAGCAGAGCCTAAGGTGTAAATTATCGATAGTCCATATCTCGGAAACTATAAGAGATAACGCAATTTGGCAACCGGCAATGTAATTAGCATGCCGAATATTACTTGGAATGTGAATTGGAACGAAATCGCCAATAGGTAAGACCATTTTACAATTTGGGCCCAAGTTAGAAGCAGAGCCTAAGGTGTAAATTATCGATAGTCCATATCTCGGAAACTATAAGAGATAATTCAATTTGGCAACCGGCAATGTAATTAGCATGCCGGATATTACTTGGAATGTGAATTGGAACGAAATCGCCAATAGATAAGACCATTTTACAATTTGGGCCCAAGTTAGAAGCAGAGCCTAAGGTGTAAATTATCGATAGTCCGTATCTCGGAAACTATAAGAGATAATGCAATTTGGCAACCGGCAATGTAATTAGCATGCCGAATATTACTTGGAATGTGAATTGGAACGAAATCGCCAACAGATAAGACCATTTTACAATTTGGGCCCAAGTTAGAAGCAGAGCCTAAGGTGTAAATTATCGATAGTCCATATCTCGGAAACTATAAGAGATAATGCAATTTGGCAACCGGCAATGTCACTAGCATGCCGAATATTACTTGGAATGTGAATTGGAATGAAATCGCCAATAGATAAGACCATTTTACAATTTGGGCCCAAGTTAGAAGCAGAGCCTAATGTGTAAATTATCGATAGCCCATATCTCGGAAACTATAAGAGATAATGCAATTTGGCAACCGGCAATGTAATTAACATGCCGAATATTACTGGGAAAGTGAATTGGAACGAAATCGCCAATAGATAAGACCATTTTACAATTTGGGCCCAAGTTAGAAGCAGAGCCTAAGGTGTAAATTATCGATAGTCCATATCTCGGAAACTATAAGAGATAATGCAATTTGGCAACCGGCAATGTAATTAGCATGCCGAATATTACCTGGAATGTGAATTGGAACGAAATCGCCAATAGATAAGACCATTTTACAATTTGGGCCCAAGTTAGAAGCAGAGCCTAAGGTGTAAATTATCGATAGTCCATATCTCGGAAACTATAAGAGATAATGCAATTTGGCAACTGGCAATGTAATTAGCATGCCGAATATAACTTGGATTGTGAATTGGAACGAAATCGCCAATAGATAAGACCATTTTACAATTTGGGCCCAAGTTAGAAGCAGAGCCTAAGGTGTAAATTATCGATAGTCCATATCTCGGAAACTATAAGAGATAATGCAATTTGGCAACCGGCAATGTAATTAGCATGCCGAATACTACTTGGAATGTGAATTGGAACGAAATCGCCAATAGATAAGACCATTTTACAATTTGGGCCCAAGTTAGAAGCAGAGCCTAAGGTGTAAATTATCGATAGTCCATATCTCGGAAACTATAAGAGATAATGCAATTTGGCAACCGGCAATGTAATTAGCATGCCGAATATTACTTGGAATGTGAATTGGAACGAAATCGCCAATAGATAAGACGATTTTACAATTTGGGCCCAAGTTAGAAGCAGAGCCTAAGGTGTAAATTATCGATAGTCCATATCTCGGAAACTATAAGAGATAATGCAATTTGGCAACCGGCAATGTAATTAGCATGCCGAATATTACTTGGAATGTGAATTGGAATGAAATCGCCAATAGATAAGACCATTTTACAATTTGGGCCCAAGTTAGAAGCAGAGCCTAAGGTGTAAATTATCGATAGTCCATATCTCGGAAACTATAAGAGATAATGCAATTTGGCAACCGGCAATGTAATTAGCATGCCGAATATTACTTGGAATGTGAATTGGAACGAAATCGGCAATAGATAAAACCATTTTACAATTTGGGCCCAAGTTAGAAGCAGAGCCTAAGGTGTAAATTAACGATAGTCCATATCTCGGAAACTATAAGAGATAATGCAATTTGGCAACCGGCAATGTAATTAGCATGCCGAATATTACTTGGAATGTGAATTGGAACGAAATCGCCAATAGATAAGACCATTTTACAATTTGGGAACAAGTTAGAAGCAGAGCCTAAGATGTAAATTATCGATAGTCCATATCTCGGAAACTATAAGAGATAATGCAATTTGGCAACCGGCAATGTAATTAGCATGCCGAATATTACTTGGAATGTGAATTGGAACGAAATCGCCAATAGATAAGACCATTTTACAATTTGGGCCCAAGTTAGAAGCAGAGCCTAAGGTGTAAATTATCGATAGTCCATATCTCGGAAACTATAAGAGATAACGCAATTTGGCAACCGGCAATGTAATTAGCATGCCGAATATTACTTGGAATGTGAATTGGAACGAAATCGCCAATAGGTAAGACCATTTTACAATTTGGGCCCAAGTTAGAAGCAGAGCCTAAGGTGTAAATTATCGATAGTCCATATCTCGGAAACTATAAGAGATAATGCAATTTGGCAACCGGCAATGTAATTAGCATGCCGAATATTACTTGGAATGTGAATTGGAACGAAATCGGCAATAGATAAAACCATTTTACAATTTGGGCCCAAGTTAGAAGCAGAGCCTAAGGTGTAAATTAACGATAGTCCATATCTCGGAAACTATAAGAGATAATGCAATTTGGCAACCGGCAATGTAATTAGCATGCCGAATATTACTTGGAATGTGAATTGGAACGAAATCGCCAATAGATAAGACCATTTTACAATTTGGGAACAAGTTAGAAGCAGAGCCTAAGGTGTAAATTATCGATAGTCCATATCTCGGAAACTATAAGAGATAATGCAATTTGGCAACTGGCAATGTAATTAGCATGCCGAATATTACTTGGAATGTGAATTGGAACGAAATCGCCAATAGATAAGACCATTTTACAATTTGGGCCCAAGTTAGAAGCAGAGCCTAAGGTGTAAATTATCGATAGTCCATATCTCGGAAACTATAAGAGATAATGCAATTTGGCAACTGGCAATGTAATTAGCATGCCGAATATAACTTGGATTGTGAATTGGAACGAAATCGCCAATAGATAAGACCATTTTACAATTTGGGCCCAAGTTAGAAGCAGAGCCTAAGGTGTAAATTATCGATAGTCCATATCTCGGAAACTATAAGAGATAATGCAATTTGGCAACCGGCAATGTAATTAGCATGCCGAATACTACTTGGAATGTGAATTGGAACGAAATCGCCAATAGATAAGACCATTTTACAATTTGGGCCCAAGTTAGAAGCAGAGCCTAAGGTGTAAATTATCGATAGTCCATATCTCGGAAACTATAAGAGATAATGCAATTTGGCAACCGGCAATGTAATTAGCATGCCGAATATTACTTGGAATGTGAATTGGAACGAAATCGCCAATAGATAAGACGATTTTACAATTTGGGCCCAAGTTAGAAGCAGAGCCTAAGGTGTAAATTATCGATAGTCCATATCTCGGAAACTATAAGAGATAATGCAATTTGGCAACCGGCAATGTAATTAGCATGCCGAATATTACTTGGAATGTGAATTGGAATGAAATCGCCAATAGATAAGACCATTTTACAATTTGGGCCCAAGTTAGAAGCAGAGCCTAAGGTGTAAATTATCGATAGTCCATATCTCGGAAACTATAAGAGATAATGCAATTTGGCAACCGGCAATGTAATTAGCATGCCGAATATTACTTGGAATGTGAATTGGAACGAAATCGGCAATAGATAAAACCATTTTACAATTTGGGCCCAAGTTAGAAGCAGAGCCTAAGGTGTAAATTAACGATAGTCCATATCTCGGAAACTATAAGAGATAATGCAATTTGGCAACCGGCAATGTAATTAGCATGCCGAATATTACTTGGAATGTGAATTGGAACGAAATCGCCAATAGATAAGACCATTTTACAATTTGGGAACAAGTTAGAAGCAGAGCCTAAGATGTAAATTATCGATAGTCCATATCTCGGAAACTATAAGAGATAATGCAATTTGGCAACCGGCAATGTAATTAGCATGCCGAATATTACTTGGAATGTGAATTGGAACGAAATCGCCAATAGATAAGACCATTTTACAATTTGGGCCCAAGTTAGAAGCAGAGCCTAAGGTGTAAATTATCGATAGTCCATATCTCGGAAACTATAAGAGATAACGCAATTTGGCAACCGGCAATGTAATTAGCATGCCGAATATTACTTGGAATGTGAATTGGAACGAAATCGCCAATAGGTAAGACCATTTTACAATTTGGGCCCAAGTTAGAAGCAGAGCCTAAGGTGTAAATTATCGATAGTCCATATCTCGGAAACTATAAGAGATAATTCAATTTGGCAACCGGCAATGTAATTAGCATGCCGGATATTACTTGGAATGTGAATTGGAACGAAATCGCCAATAGATAAGACCATTTTACAATTTGGGCCCAAGTTAGAAGCAGAGCCTAAGGTGTAAATTATCGATAGTCCGTATCTCGGAAACTATAAGAGATAATGCAATTTGGCAACCGGCAATGTAATTAGCATGCCGAATATTACTTGGAATGTGAATTGGAACGAAATCGCCAACAGATAAGACGATTTTACAATTTGGGCCAAGTTAGAAGCAGAGCCTAAGGTGTAAATTATCGATAGTCCATATCTAGGAAACTATAAGAGATAATGCAATTTGGCAACCGGCAATGTAATTAGCATGCCGAATATTACTTGGAATGTGAATTGGAACGAAATCGCCAATAGATAAGACCATTTTACAATTTGGGCCCAAGTTAGAAGCAGAGCCTAAGGTGTAAATTATCGATAGTCCATATCTCGGAAACTATAAGAGATAATGCAATTTGGCAACCGGCAATGTAACTAGCATGCCGAATATTACTTGGAATGTGAATTGGAATGAAATCGCCAATAGATAAGACCATTTTACAATTTGGGCCCAAGTTAGAAGCAGAGCCTAAGGTGTAAATTATCGATAGTCCATATCTCGGAAACTATAAGAGATAATGCAATTTGGCAACCGGCAATGTAATTAGAATGCCGAATATTACTTTGAATGTGAATTGGAACGAAATCGGCAATAGATAAGACCATTTTACAATTTGGGCCCAAGTTAGAAGCAGAGCCTAAGGTGTAAATTATCGATAGTCCATATCTCGGAAACTATAAGAGATAATGCAATTTGGCAACCAGCAATGTAATTAGCATGCCGAATATTACTTGGAATGTGAATTGGAACGAAATCGCCAATAGATAAGACCATTTTACAATTTGGGCCCAAGTTAGAAGCAGAGCCTAAGGTGTAAATTATCGATAGTCCATATCTCGGAAACTATAAGAGATAATGCAATTTGGCAACCGGCAATGTAATTAGCATGCCGAATATTACTTGGAATGTGATTTGGAACGAAATCGCCAATAGATAAGACCATTTTACAATTTGGGCAAAAGTTAGAAGCAGAGCCTAAGGTGTAAATTATCGATAGTCCATATCTCGGAAACTATAAGAGATAATGCAATTTGGCAACCGGCAATGTAATTAGCATGCCGAATATTACTTGGAAAGTGAATTGGAACGAAATCGCCAATAGATAAGACCATTTTACAATTTGGGCCCAAGTTAGAAGCAGAGCCTAAGGTGTAAATTATCGATAGTCCATATCTCGGAAACTATAAGAGATAATGCAATTTGGCAACCGGAAATGTAATTAGCATGCCGAATATTACTTGGAATGTGAATTGGAACGAAATCGGCAATAGATAAGACCATTTTACAATTTGGGCCCAAGTTAGAAGCAGAGCCTAAGGTGTAAATTATCGATAGTCCATATCTCGGAAACTATAAGAGATAATGCAATTTGGCAACCGGCAATGTAATTAGCATGCCGAATATTACTTGGAATGTGAATTGGAACGAAATCGCCAATAGATAAGACCATTTGCAATTTGGGCCCAAGTTAGAAGCAGAGCCTAAGATGTAAATTATCGATAGTCCATATCTCGGAAACTATAAGAGATAATGCAATTTGGCAACCGGCAATGTAATTAGCATGCCGAATATTACTTGGAATGTGAATTGGAACGAAATCGCCAATAGATAAGACCATTTTACAATTTGGGCCCAAGTTAGAAGCAGAGCCTAAGGTGTAAATTATCGATAGTCCATATCTCGGAAACTATAAGAGATAATGCAATTTGGCAACCGGCAATGTAATTAGCATGCCGAATATTACTTGGAATGTGAATTGGAACGAAATCGCCAATAGGTAAGACCATTTTACAATTTGGGCCCAAGTTAGAAGCAGAGCCTAAGGTGTAAATTATCGATAGTCCGTATCTCGGAAACTATAAGAGATAATGCAATTTGGCAACCGGCAATGTAATTAGCATGCCGAATATTACTTGGAATGTGAATTGGAACGAAATCGCCAACAGATAAGATGATTTTACAATTTGGGCCAAGTTAGAAGCAGAGCCTAAGGTGTAAATTATCGATAGTCCATATCTCGGAAACTATAAGAGATAATGCAATTTGGCAACCGGCAATGTAATTAGCATGCCGAATATTACTTGGAATGTGAATTGGAACGAAATCGCCAATAGATAAGACCATTTTACAATTTGGGCCCAAGTTAGAAGCAGAGATTAAGGTGTAAATTATCGATAGTCCATATCTCGGAAACTATAAGAGATAATGCAATTTGGCAACCGGCAATGTAATTAGCATGCCGAATATTACTTGGAATGTGAATTGGAATGAAATCGCCAATAGATAAGACCATTTTACAATTTGGGCCCAAGTTAGAAGCAGAGCCTAAGGTGTAAATTATCGATAGTCCATATCTCGGAAACTATAAGAGATAATGCAATTTGGCAACCGGCAATGTAATTAGCATGCCGAATATTACTTGGAATGTGAATTGGAACGAAATCGGCAATAGATAAGACCATTTTACAATTTGGGCCCAAGTTAGAAGCAGAGCCTAAGGTGTAAATTATCGATAGTCCATATCTCGGAAACTATAAGAGATAATGCAATTTGGCAACCGGCAATGTAATTAGCATGCCGAATATTACTCGGAATGTGATTTGGAACGAAATCGCCAATAGATAAGACCATTTTACAATTTGGGCAAAAGTTAGAAGCAGAGCCCTAGGTGTAAATTATCGATAGTCCATATCTCGGAAACTATAAGAGATAATGCAATTTGGCAACCGGCAATGTAATTAGCATGCCGAATATTACTTGGAATGTTAATTGGAACGAAATCGGCAATAGATAAGACCATTTTACAATTTGGGCCCAAGTTAGAAGCAGAGCCTAAGGTGTAAATTATCGATAGTCCATATCTCGGAAACTATAAGAGATAATGCAATTTGGCAACCGGCAATGTAATTAGCATGCCGAATATTACTTGGAATGTGAATTGGAACGAAATCGCCAATAGGTAAGACCATTTTACAATTTGGGCCCAAGTTAGAAGCAGAGCCTAAGGTGTAAATTATCGATAGTCCGTATCTCGGAAACTATAAGAGATAATGCAATTTGGCAACCGGCAATGTAATTAGCATGCCGAATATTACTTGGAATGTGAATTGGAACGAAATCGCCAACAGATAAGACGATTTTACAATTTGGGCCAAGTTAGAAGCAGAGCCTAAGGTGTAAATTATCGATAGTCCATATCTCGGAAACTATAAGAGATAATGCAATTTGGCAACCGGCAATGTAATTAGCATGCCGAATATTACTTGGAATGTGAATTGGAACGAAATCGCCAATAGATAAGACCATTTTACAATTTGGGCCCAAGTTAGAAGCAGAGATTAAGGTGTAAATTATCGATAGTCCATATCTCGGAAACTATAAGAGATAATGCAATTTGGCAACCGGCAATGTAATTAGCATGCCGAATATTACTTGGAATGTGAATTGGAATGAAATCGCCAATAGATAAGACCATTTTACAATTTGGGCCCAAGTTAGAAGCAGAGCCTAAGGTGTAAATTATCGATAGTCCATATCTCGGAAACTATAAGAGATAATGCAATTTGGCAACCGGCAATGTAATTAGCATGCCGAATATTACTTGGAATGTGAATTGGAACGAAATCGGCAATAGATAAGACCATTTTACAATTTGGGCCCAAGTTAGAAGCAGAGCCTAAGGTGTAAATTATCGATAGTCCATATCTCGGAAACTATAAGAGATAATGCAATTTGGCAACCGGCAATGTAATTAGCATGCCGAATATTACTTGGAATGTGATTTGGAACGAAATCGCCAATAGATAAGACCATTTTACAATTTGGGCAAAAGTTAGAAGCAGAGCCCTAGGTGTAAATTATCGATAGTCCATATCTCGGAAACTATAAGAGATAATGCAATTTGGCAACCGGCAATGTAATTAGCATGCCGAAAATTACTTGGAAAGTGAATTGGAACGAAATCGCCAATAGATAAGGCCATTTTACAATTTGGGCCCAAGTTAGAAGCAGAGCCTAAGGTGTAAATTATCGACAGTCCATATCTCGGAAGCTATAAAAGATAATGCAATTTGGCAACCGGCAATGCAATTGGCATGCCGAATATTACTTGGAATGTGAATTGGAACGAAATCGCCAATAGATAAGACCATTTTACAATTTGGGCCCCAGTTAGAAGCAGAGCCTAAGATGTAAATAATCGATAGTCCATATCTCAGAAACTATAAGAGATAATGCAATTTGGCAACCGGCAATGTAATTAGCATGCCGAATATTACTTGGAATGTGAATTGGAACGAAATCGCCAATAGATAAGACCATTTTACAATTTGGGCCCAAGTTAGCAGAGCCTAAGGTGTAAATTATCGATAGTCCATATCTCGGAAACTATAAGAGATAATGCAGTTTGGCAACCGGCAATGTAATTAGCATGCCGAATATTACTTGGAATGTGAATTGGAACGAAATCGCCAATAGGCCCAAGTTAGAAGCAGAGCCTAAGGTGTAAATTATCGATAGTCCATATCTCGGAAACTATAAGAGATAATGCAATTTGGCAACCGGCAATGTAATTAGCATGCCGAATATTACTTGGAATGTGAATTGGAATGAAATCGCCAATAGATAAGACCATTTTACAATTTGGGCCCAAGTTAGAAGCAGAGCCTAAGGTGTAAATTATCGGTAGTCCATATCTCGGAAACTATAAGAGATAATACAATTTGGCAACCGGCAATGTAATTAGCATGCCGAATATTACTTGGAATGTGAATTGGAACGAAATCGGCAATAGATAAGACCATTTTACAATTTCTGCCCAAGTTAGAAGCAGAGCCTAAGGTGTAAATTATCGATAGTCCATATCTCGGAAACTATAAGAGATAATGCAATTTGGCAACCGGCAATGTAATTAGCATGCCGAATATTACTTGGAATGTGAATTGGAACGAAATCGCCAATAGATAAGACCATTTGCAATTTGGGCCCAAGTTAGAAGCAGAGCCTAAGATGTAAATTATCGATAGTCCATATCTCGGAAACTATAAGAGATAATGCAATTTGGCAACCGGCAATGTAATTAGCATGCCGAATATTACTTGGAATGTGAATTGGAACGAAATCGCCAATAGATAAGACCATTTTACAATTTGGGCCCAAGTTAGAAGCAGAGCCTAAGGTGTAAATTATCGATAGTCCATATCTCGGAAACTATAAGAGATAATGCAATTTGGCAACCGGCAATGTAATTAGCATGCCGAATATTACTTGGAATGTGAATTGGAACGAAATCGCCAATAGGTAAGACCATTTTACAATTTGGGCCCAAGTTAGAAGCAGAGAATAAGGTGTAAATTATCGATAGTCCATATCTCGGAAACTATAAGAGATAATGCAATTTGGCAACCGGCAATGTAATTAGCATGCCGAATATTACTTGGAATGTGAATTGGAACGAAATCGCCAATAGATAAGACCATTTTACAATTTGGGCCCAAGTTAGAAGCAGAGCCTAAGGTGTAAATTATAGATAGTCCATATCTCGGAAACTATAAGAGATAATGCAATTTGGCAACCGGCAATGTAATTAGCATGCCGAGTATTACTTGGAATGTGAATTGGAACGAAATCGCCAATAGAGAAGACCATTTTACAATTTGGGCCCAAGTTAGAAGCAGAGCCTAAGGTGTAAATTATCGATAGTCCATATCTCGGAAACTATAAGAGATAATGCAATTTGGCAACCGGCAATGTAATTAGCATGCCGAATATTACTTGGAATGTGAATTGGAACGAAATCGCCAATAGATAAGACCATTTTACAACTTGGGCCCAAGTTAGAAGCAGAGCCTAAGGTGTAAATTATCGATAGTCCATATCTCGGAAACTATAAGAGATAATGCAACTTGGCAAACGGCAATGTAATTAGCATGCCGAATATTACTTGGAATGTGAATTGGAAAGAAATCGCCAATAGATAAGACCATTTTACAATTTGGGCCCAAGTTAGAAGCAGAGCCTAAGGTGTAAATTATCGATAGTCCATATCTCGGAAACTATAAGAGATAATGCAATTTGGCAACCGGCAATGAAATTAGCATGCCGAATATTACTTGGAATGTGAATTGGAACGAAATCGCCAATAGATAACACCATTTTACAATTTGGGCGCAAGTTAGAAGCAGAGCCTAAGGTGTAAATTATTGATAGTCCATATCTCGGAAACTAAAAGAGATAATGCAATTTCGCAACCGGCAATGTAATTAGCATGCCGAATATTACTTGGAGTGTGAATTGGAACGAAATCGCCAATAGATAAGACCATTTTACAATTTGGGCCCAAGTTAGAAGCAGAGCCTAAGGTGTAAATTATCGATAGTCCATATCTCGGACACTATAAGAGATAATACAATTTGGCAACCGGCAATGTAATTAGCATGCCGAATATTACTTGGAATGTGAAATGGAACGAAATCGCCAATAGATAAGACCATTTTACAATTTGGGCCCAAGTTAGAAGCAGAGCCTAAGGTGTAAATTATCGATAGTCCATATCTCGGAAACTATAAGAGATAATGCAATTTGGCAACCGGCAATGTAATTAGCATGCCGAATATTACTTGGAATGTGAATTGGAACGAAATCGCCAATAGACAAGACCATTTTACAATTTGGGCCCAAGTTAGAAGCAGAGCCTAAGGTGTAAATTATCGATAGTCCATATCTCGGAAACTATAAGAGATAATGCAATTTGGCAAACGGCAATGTAATTAGCATGCCGAATATTACTTGGAATGTGAATTGGAACGAAATTGCCAATAGATAAGACCATTTTACAATTTGGGCCCAAGTTAGAAGCAGAGCATAAGGTGTAAATTATCGATAGTCCATATCTCGGAAACTATAAGAGATAATGCAATTTGGCAACCGGCAATGTAATTAGCATGCCGAATATTACTTGGAATGTGAATTGGAACGAAATCGCCAATAGATAAGACCATTTTACAATTTGGGCCCAAGTTAGAAGCAGAGCCTAAGGTGTAAATTATCGATAGTCCATATCTCGGAAACTATAAGAGATAATGCAATTTGGCAACCGGCAATGTAATTAGCATGCCGAATATTACTTGGAATGTGAATTGGAACGAAATCGCCAATAGGTAAGACCATTTTACAATTTGGGCCCAAGTTAGAAGCAGAGCCTAAGGTGTAAATTATCGATAGTCCATATCTCGGAAACTATAAGAGATAATTCAATTTGGCCACCGGCAATGTAATTAGCATGCCGAATATTACTTGGAATGTGAGTTGGAACGAAATCGCCAATAGATAAGACCATTTTACAATTTGGGCCCAAGCTAGAAGCAGAGCCTAAGGTGTAAATTATCGATAGTCCATATCTCGGAAACTATAAGAGATAATGCAATTTGGCAACCGGCAATGTAATTAGAATGCCGAATATTACTTGGAATGTGAATTGGAACGAAATCGCCAATAGATAAGGCCATTTTACAATTTGGGCCCAAGTTAGAAGCAGAGCCTAAGGTGTAAATTATCGATAGTCCATATCTCGGAAACTATAAGAGATAATGCAATTTGCCAACCGGCAATGTAATTAGCATGCCAAATATTACTTGGAATGTGAATTGGAACGAAATCGCCAATAAATAAGACCATTTTACAATTTGGGCCCAAGTTAGAAGCAGAGCCTAAGGTGTAAATTATCGATAGTCCATATCTCGGAAACTAAAAGAGATAATGCAATTCGGCAACCGGCAATGTAATTAGCATGCCGAATATTACTTGGAATGTGAATTGGAACGAAATCGCCAATAGATAAGACCATTTTACAATTTGGGCCCAAGTTAGAAGCAGAGCCTAAGGTGTAAATTATCGATAGTCCATATCTCGGAAACTATAAGAGATAATGCAATTTCGCAACCGGCAATGTAATTAGCATGCCGAATATTGCTTGGAATGTGAATTGGGACGAAATCGATAATAGATAAGACCATTTTACAATTTGGGCCCAAGTTAGAAGCAGAGCCTAAGGTGTAAATTATCGATAGTCCATATCTCGGAAACTATAAGAGATAATGCAATTTGGCAACCGGCAATGTAATTAGCATGCCGAATATTACTTGGAATGTGAATTGGAACGAAATCGCCAATAGATAAGACCATTTTACAATTTGGGCCCAAGTTAGAAGCAGAGCCTAAGGTGTAAATTATCGATAGTCCATATCTCGGAAACTATAAGAGATAATGCAATTTGGCAACCGGCAATGTAATTAGCATGCCGAATACTACTTGGAATGTGAATTGGAACGAAATCGCCAATAGATAAGACCATTTTACAATTTGGGCCCAAGTTAGAAGCAGAGCCTAAGGTGTAAATTATCGATAGTCCATATCTCGGAAACTATAAGAGATAATTCAATTTGGCAACCGGCAATGTAATTAGCATGCCGAATATTACTTGGAATGTGAATTGGAACGAAATCGCCAATAGATAAGACCATTTTACAATTTGGGCCCAAGTTAGAAGCAGAGCCTAAGGTGTAAATTATCGATAGTCCATATCTCGGAAACTATAAGAGATAATGCAATTTGGCAACCGGCAATGTAATTAGCATGCCGAATATTACTTGGAATGTGAATTGGAACGAAATCGCCAATAGATAAGACGATTTTACAATTTGGGCACAAGTTAGAAGCAGAGCCTAAGGTGTAAATTATCGATAGTCCATATCTCGGAAACTATAAGAGATAATGCAATTTGGCAACCGGCAATGTAATTAGCATGCCAAATATTACTTGGAATGTGAATTGGAACGAAATCGCCAATAGATAAGACCATTTTACAATTTGGGCCCAAGTTAGAAGCAGAGCCTAAGGTGTAAATTATCAATAGTCCATATCTAGGAAACTATAAGAGATAATGCAATTTGGCAACCGGCAATGTAATTAGCATGCCGAATATTACTTGGAATGTGAATTGGAATGAAATCGCCAATAGATAAGACCATTTTACAATTTGGGCCCAAGTTAGAAGCAGAGCCTAAGGTGTAAATTATCGATAGTCCATATCTCGGAAACTATAAGAGATAATTCAATTTGGCAACCGGCAATGTAATTAGCATGCCGAATATTACTTGGAATGTGAATTGGAACGAAATCGCCAATAGATAAGACCATTTTACAATTTGGGCCCAAGTTAGAAGCAGAGCCTAAGGTGTAAATTATCGATAGTCCATATCTCGGAAACTATAAGAGATAATGCAATTTGGCAACCGGCAATGTAATTAGCATGCCGAATATTACTTGGAATGTGATTTGGAACGAAATCGCCAATAGATAAGACCATTTTACAATTTGGGCCCAAGTTAGAAGCAGAGCCTAAGGTGTAAATTATCGATAGTCCATATCTCGGAAACTATAAGAGATAATGCAATTTGGCAACCGGCAATGTAATTAGCATGCCGAATATTATTTGGAAAGTGAATTGGAACGAAATCGCCAATAGATAAGACCATTTTACAATTTGGGCCCAAGTTAGAAGCAGAGCCTAAGGTGTAAATTATCGACAGTCCATATCTCGGAAGCTATAAGAGATAATGCAATTTGGCAACCGGCAATGCAATTAGCATGCCGAATATTACTTGGAATGTAAATTGGAACGAAATCGCCAATAGATAAGACCATTTTACAATTTGAGCCCAAGTTAGAAGCAGAGCCTAAGGTGTAAATTATCGATAGTCCATATCTCGTAAACTATAAGAGATAATGCAATTTGGCAACCGGCAATGTAATTAGCATGCCGAATATTACTTGGAGAGTGAATTGGAACGAAATCGCCAAAAGATAAGACCATTTTACAATTTGGGCCCAAGTTAGAAGCAGAGCCTGAGGTGTAAATTATCGATAGACCATATCTCGGAAACTATAAGAGATAATGCAATTTGGCAACCGGCAATGTAATTAGCATGCCGAATATTACTTGGAAAGTGAATTGGAACGAAATCGCCAATAGATAAGACCATTTTACAATTTGGGCCCAAGTTAGAAGCAGAGCCTAAGGTGTAAATTATCGATAGTCCATATCTCGGAAACTATAAGAGGTAATGCAATTTGGCAACCGGCAATGTAATTAGCATGCCGAATATTACTTGGAATGTGAATTGAAACGAAATCGCCAATAGATAAGACCATTTTACAATTTGGGCCCAAGTTAGAAGCAGAGCCTAAGGTGTAAATTATCCATAGTCCATATCTCGGAAACTATAAGAGATAATGCAATTTGGCAACTGGCAATGTAATTAGCATGCCGAATATTACTTGGAATGTGAATTGGAACGAAATCGCCAATAGATAAGACCATTTTACAATTTGGGCCCAAGTTAGAAGCAGAGACTAAGGTGTAAATTACCGATAGTTCATATCTCGGAAACTATAAGAGATAATGCAATTTGGCAACCGGCAATGTAATTAGCATGCCGAATATTACTTGGAATGTGAATTGGAACGAAATCGCCAATAGATAAGACCATTTTACAATTTGGGCCCAAGTTAGAAGCAGAGCCTAAGATGTAAATAATCGATACTCCATATCTCAGAAACAATAAGAGATAATGCAATTTGGCAACCGGCAATGTAATTAGCATGCCGAATATTACTTGGAATGTGAACTGGAACGAAATCGCCAATAGATAAGACCATTTTACAATTTGGGCCCAAGTTAGAAGCAGAGCCTAAGGTGTAAATTATCGATAGTCCATATCTCGGAAACTATAAGAGATAATGCAATTTGGCAACCGGCAATGTAATTAGCATGCCGAATATTACTTGGAATGTGAATTGGAACGAAATCGCCAATAGGCCCAAGTTAGAAGCAGAGCCTAAGGTGTAAATTATCGATAGTCCATATCTCGGAAACTATAAGAGATAATGCAATTTGGCAACCGGCAATGTAATTAGCATGCCGAATATTACTTGGAATGTGAATTGGAATGAAATCGCCAAAAGATAAGACCATTTTACAATTTGGGCCCAAGTTAGAAGCAGAGCCTAAGGTGTAAATTATCGATAGTCCATATCTCGGAAACTATAAGAGATAATGCAATTTGGCAACCGGCAATGTAATTAGCATGCCGAATATTACTTGGAATGTGAATTGGAATGAAATCGCCAATAGATAAGACCATTTTACAATTTGGGCCCAAGTTAGAAGCAGAGCCTAATGTGTAAATTATCGACAGTCCATATCTCGGAAGCTATAAGAGATAATGCAATTTGGCAACCGGCAATGCAATTAGCATGCCGAATATTACTTGGAAAGTGAATTGGAACGAAATCGCCAATAGATAAGACCATTTTACAATTTGAGCCCAAGTTAGAAGCAGAGCCTAAGGTGTAAATTATCGATAGTCCATATCTCGTAAACCATAAGAGATAATGCAATTTGGCAACCGGCAATGTAATTAGCATGCCGAATATTACTTGGAGAGTGAATTGGAACGAAATCGCCAAAAGATAAGACCATTTTACAATTTGGGCCCAAGTTAGAAGCAGAGCCTGAGGTGTAAATTATCGATAGTCCATATCTCGGAAACTATAAGAGATAATGCAATTTGGCAACCGGCAATGTAATTAGCATGCCGAATATTACTTGGAAAGTGAATTGGAACGAAATCGCTAATAGATAAGACCATTTTACAATTTGGGCCCAAGTTAGAAGCAGAGCCTAAGGTGTAAATTATCCATAGTCCATATCTCGGAAACTATAAGAGATAATGCAATTTGGCAACTGGCAATGTAATTAGCATGCCGAATATTACTTGGAATGTGAATTATAACGAAATCGCCAATAGATAAGACCATTTTACAATTTGGGCCCAAGTTAGAAGCAGAGCCTAAGGTGTAAATTATCGATAGTCCATATCTCGGAAACTATAAGAGATAATGCAATTTGGCAACCGGCAATGTAATTAGCATGCCGAATATTACTTGGAATGTGAATTGGAACGAAATCGCCAATAGATAAGACCATTTTACAATTTGGGCCCAAGTTAGAAGCAGAGCCTAAGGTGTAAATTATCGATAGTCCATATCTCGGAAACTATAAGAGATAATGCAATTTGGCAACCGGCAATGTAATTAGCATGCCGAATATTACTTGGAATGTGAATTGGAACGAAATCGCCAATAGGCCCAAGTTAGAAGCAGAGCCTAAGGTGTAAATTATCGATAGTCCATATCTCGGAAACTATAAGAGATAATGCAATTTGGCAACCGGCAATGTAATTAGCATGCCAAATATTACTTGGAATGTGAATTGGAACGAAATCGGCAATAGATAAGACCATTTTACAATTTGGGCCCAAGTTAGAAGCAGAGCCTAAGGTGTAAATTATCGATAGTCCATATCTCGAAAACTATAAGAGATAATGCAATTTGGCAACCGGCAATGTAATTAGCATGCCGAATATTACTTGGAATGTGAATTGGAACGAAATCGCCAATAGATAAGACCATTTTACAATTTTGGCCCAAGTTAGAAGCAGAGCCTAAGGTGTAAATTATCGATAGTTCATATCTCGGAAACTATAAGAGATAATGCAATTTGGCAACCGGCAATGTAATTAGCATGCCGAATATTACTTGGAATGTGAATTGGAACGAAATCGCCAATAGATAAGACCATTTTACAATTTGGGCCCAAGTTGGAAGCAGAGCCTAAGATGTAAATAATCGATTGTCCATATCTCAGAAACTATAAGAGATAATGCAATTTGGCAACCGGCAATGTAATTAGCATGCCGAATGTTACTTGGAATGTGAATTGGAACGAAATCGCCAATAGATAAGACCATTTTACAATTTGGGCCCAAGTTAGAAGCAGAGCCTAAGGTGTAAATTATCTATAGTCCATATCTCGGAAACTATAAGAGATAATGCAATTTGGCAACCGGCAATGTAATTAGCATGCCGAATATTACTTGGAATGTGAATTGGAACGAAATCGCCAATAGATAAGACCATTTTACAATTTTGGCCCAAGTTAGAAGCAGAGCCTAAGGTGTAAATTATCGATAGTTCATATCTCGGAAACTATAAGAGATAATGCAATTTGGCAACCGGCAATGTAATTAGCATGCCGAATATTACTTGGAATGTGAATTGGAACGAAATCGCCAATAGATAAGACCATTTTACAATTTGGGCCCAAGTTGGAAGCAGAGCCTAAGATGTAAATAATCGATTGTCCATATCTCAGAAACTATAAGAGATAATGCAATTTGGCAACCGGCAATGTAATTAGCATGCCGAATGTTACTTGGAATGTGAATTGGAACGAAATCGCCAATAGATAAGACCATTTTACAATTTGGGCCCAAGTTAGAAGCAGAGCCTAAGGTGTAAATTATCTATAGTCCATATCTCGGAAACTATAAGAGATAATGCAATTTGGCAACCGGCAATGTAATTAGCATGCCGAATATTACTTGGAATGTGAATTGGAACGAAATCGCCAATAGATAAGACCATTTTACAATTTGGGCCCAAGTTAGAATCAGAGCCTAAGGTGTAAATTATCGATAGTCCATATCTCGGAAACTATAAGAGATAATGCAATTTGGCAACCGGCAATGTAATTAGCATGCCGAATATTACTTGGAATGTGAATTGGAACGAAATCGCCAATAGATAAGACCATTTTACAATTTGGGCCCAAGTTAGAAGCAGAGCCTAAGGTGTAAATTATCGATAGTCCATATCTCGGAAACTATAAGAGATAATGCAATTTGGCAACCGGCAATGTAATTAGCATGCCGAATATTACTTGGAATGTGAATTGGAACGAAATCGCCAATAGATAAGACCATTTTACAATTTGAGCCCAAGTTAGAAGCAGAGCCTAAGGTGTAAATTATCCATAGTCCATATCTCGGAAACTATAAGAGATAATGCAATTTGGCAAATGGCAATGTAATTAGCATGCCGAATATTACTTGGAATGTGAATTGGAACGAAATCGCCAATAGATAAGACCATTTTACAATTTGGGCCCAAGTTAGAAGCAGAGCCTAAGGTATAAATTATCGATAGTCCATATCTCGGAAACTATAAGAGATAATGCAATTTGGCAACCGGCAATGTAATTAGCATGCCGAATACTACTTGGAATGTGAATTGGAACGAAATCGCCAATAGATAAGACCATTTTACAATTTGGGCCCAAGTTAGAAGCAGAGCCTAAGATGTAAATAATCGATAGTCCATATCTCAGAAACAATAAGAGATAATGCAATTTGGCAACCGGCAATGTAATTAGCATGCCGAATATTACTTGGAATGTGAACTGGAACGAAATCGCCAATAGATAAGACCATTTTACAATTTGGGCCCAAGTTAGAAGCAGAGCCTAAGGTGTAAATTATCGATAGTCCATATCTCGGAAACTATAAGAGATAATGCAATTTGGCAACCGGCAATGTAATTAGCATGCCGAATATTACTTGGAATGTGAATTGGAACGAAATCGCCAATAGGCCCAAGTTAGAAGCAGAGCCTAAGGTGTAAATTATCGATAGTCCATATCTCGGAAACTATAAGAGATAATGCAATTTGGCAACCGGCAATGTAATTAGCATGACGAATATTACTTGGAATGTGAATTGGAATGAAATCGCCAAAAGATAAGACCATTTTACAATTTGGGCCCAAGTTAGAAGCAGAGCCTAAGGTGTAAATTATCGATAGTCCATATCTCGGAAACTATAAGAGATAATGCAATTTGGCAACCGGCAATGTAATTAGCATGCCGAATATTACTTGGAATGTGAATTGGAATGAAATCGCCAATAGATAAGACCATTTTACAATTTGGGCCCAAGTTAGAAGCAGAGCCTAATGTGTAAATTATCGACAGTCCATATCTCGGAAGCTATAAGAGATAATGCAATTTGGCAACCGGCAATGCAATTAGCATGCCGAATATTACTTGGAAAGTGAATTGGAACGAAATCGCCAATAGATAAGACCATTTTACAATTTGAGCCCAAGTTAGAAGCAGAGCCTAAGGTGTAAATTATCGATAGTCCATATCTCGTAAACTATAAGAGATAATGCAATTTGGCAACCGGCAATGTAATTAGCATGCCGAATATTACTTGGAGAGTGAATTGGAACGAAATCGCCAAAAGATAAGACCATTTTACAATTTGGGCCCAAGTTAGAAGCAGAGCCTGAGGTGTAAATTATCGATAGTCCATATCTCGGAAACTATAAGAGATAATGCAATTTGGCAACCGGCAATGTAATTAGCATGCCGAATATTACTTGGAAAGTGAATTGGAACGAAATCGCCAATAGATAAGACCATTTTACAATTTGGGCCCAAGTTAGAAGCAGAGCCTAAGGTGTAAATTATCCATAGTCCATATCTCGGAAACTATAAGAGATAATGCAATTTGGCAACTGGCAATGTAATTAGCATGCCGAATATTACTTGGAATGTGAATTGGAACGAAATCGCCAATAGATAAGACCATTTTACAATTTGGGCCCAAGTTAGAAGCAGAGCCTAAGGTGTAAATTATCGATAGTCCATATCTCGGAAACTATAAGAGATAATGCAATTTGGCAACCGGCAATGTAATTAGCATGCCGAATATTACTTGGAATGTGAATTGGAACGAAATCGCCAATAGATAAGACCATTTTACAATTTGGGCCCAAGTTAGAAGCAGAGCCTAAGATGTAAGTAATCGATAGTCCATATCTCAAAAACTATAAGAGATAATGCAATTTGGCAACCGGCAATGTAATTAGCATGCCGAATATTACTTGGAATGTGAATTGGAACGAAATCGCCAATAGATAAGACCATTTTACAATTTGGGCCCAAGTTAGAAGCAGAGCCTAAGGTGTAAATTATCGATAGTCCATATCTCGGAAACTATAAGAGATAATGCAATTTGGCAACCGGCAATGTAATTAGCATGCCGAATATTACTTGGAATGTGAATTGGAACGAAATCGCCAATAGGCCCAAGTTAGAAGCAGAGCCTAAGGTGTAAATTATCGATAGTCCATATCTCGGAAACTATAAGAGATAATGCAATTTGGCAACCGGCAATGTAATTAGCATGCCGAATATTACTTGGAATGTGAATTGGAATGAAATCGCCAAAAGATAAGACCATTTTACAATTTGGGCCCAAGTTAGAAGCAGAGCCTAAGTTGTAAATTATCGATAGTCCATATCTCGGAAACTATAAGAGATAATGCAATTTGGCAACCGGCAATGTAATTAGCATGCCGAATATTACTTGGAATGTGAATTGGAATGAAATCGCCAATAGATAAGACCATTTTACAATTTGGGCCCAAGTTAGAAACAGAGCCTAAGGTGTAAATTATCGACAGTCCATATCTCGGAAGCTATAAGAGATAATGCAATTTGGCAACCGGCAATGCAATTAGCATGCCGAATATTACTTGGAAAGTGAATTGGAACGAAATCGCCAATAGATAAGACCATTTTACAATTTGAGCCCAAGTTAGAAGCAGAGGATAAGGTGTAAATTATCGATAGTCCATATCTCGTAAACTATAAGAGATAATGCAATTTGGCAACCGGCAATGTAATTAGCATGCCGAATATTACTTGGAGAGTGAATTGGAACGAAATCGCCAAAAGATAAGACCATTTTACAATTTGGGCCCAAGTTAGAAGCAGAGCCTGAGGTGTAAATTATCGATAGTCCATATCTCGGAAACTATAAGAGATAATGCAATTTGGCAACCGGCAATGTAATTAGCATGCCGAATATTACTTGGAAAGTGAATTGGAACGAAATCGCCAATAGATAAAACCATTTTACAATTTGGGCCCAAGTTAGAAGCAGAGCCTAAGGTGTAAATTATCGATAGTCCATATCTCGGAAACTATAAGAGGTAATGCAATTTGGCAACCGGCAATGTAATTAGCATGCCGAATATTACTTGGAATGTGAATTGGAACGAAATCGCCAATAGATAAGACCATTTTACAATTTGGGCCCAAGTTAGAAGCAGAGCCTAAGATGTAAATAATCGATAGTCCATATCTCAGAAACTATAAGAGATAATGCAATTTGGCAACCGGCAATGTAATTAGCATGCCGAATATTACTTGGAATGTGAATTGGAACGAAATCGCCAATAGATAAGACCATTTTACAATTTGGGCCCAAGTTAGAAGCAGAGCCTAAGGTGTAAATTATCGATAGTCCATATCTCGGAAACTATAAGAGATAATGCAATTTGGCAACCGGCAATGTAATTAGCATGCCGAATATTACTTGGAATGTGAATTGGAACGAAATCGCCAATAGATAAGACCATTTTACAATTTTGGCCCAAGTTAGAAGCAGAGCCTAAGGTGTAAATTATCGATAGTTCATATCTCGGAAACTATAAGAGATAATGCAATTTGGCAACCGGCAATGTAATTAGCATGCCGAATATTACTTGGAATGTGAATTGGAACGAAATCGCCAATAGGTAAGACCATTTTACAATTTGGGCCCAAGTTAGAAGCATGGCCTAAGGTGTAAATTATCGATAGTCCATATCTCGGAAACTATAAGAGGTAATTCAATTTGGCAACCGGCAATGTAATTAGCATGCCGGATATTACTTGGAATGTGAATTGGAACGAAATCGCCAATAGATAAGACCATTTTACAATTTGGGCCCAAGTTAGAAGCAGAGCCTAAGGTGTAAATTATCGATAGTCCGTATCTCGGAAACTATAAGAGATAATGCAATTTGGCAACCGGCAATGTAATTAGCATGCCGAATATTACTTGGAATGTGAATTGGAACGAAATCGCCAACAGATAAGACGATTTTACAATTTGGGCCAAGTTAGAAGCAGAGCCTAAGGTGTAAATTATCGATAGTCCATATCTCGGAAACTATAAGAGATAATGCAATTTGGCAACCGGCAATGTAATTAGCATGCCGAATATTACTTGGAATGTGAATTGGAACGAAATCGCCAATAGATAAGACCATTTTACAATTTGGGCCCAAGTTAGAAGCAGAGCCTAAGGTGTAAATTATCGATAGTCCATATCTCGGAAACTATAAGAGATAATGCAATTTGGCAACCGGCAATGTAACTAGCATGCCGAATATTACTTGGAATGTGAATTGGAATGAAATCGCCAATAGATAAGACCATTTTACAATTTGGGCCCAAGTTAGAAGCAGAGCCTAAGGTGTAAATTATCGATAGTCCATATCTCGGAAACTATAAGAGATAATGCAATTTGGCAACCGGCAATGTAATTAGAATGCCGAATATTACTTTGAATGTGAATTGGAACGAAATCGGCAATAGATAAGACCATTTTACAATTTGGGCCCAAGTTAGAAGCAGAGCCTAAGGTGTAAATTATCGATAGTCCATATCTCGGAAACTATAAGAGATAATGCAATTTGGCAACCGGCAATGTAATTAGCATGCCGAATATTACTTGGAATGTGAATTGGAACGAAATCGCCAATAGATAAGACCATTTTACAATTTGGGCCCAAGTTAGAAGCAGAGCCTAAGGTGTAAATTATCGATAGTCCATATCTCGGAAACTATAAGAGATAATGCAATTTGGCAACCGGCAATGTAATTAGCATGCCGAATATTACTTGGAATGTGATTTGGAACGAAATCGCCAATAGATAAGACCATTTTACAATTTGGGCAATAGTTAGAAGCAGAGCCTAAGGTGTAAATTATCGATAGTCCATATCTCGGAAACTATAAGAGATAATGCAATTTGGCAACCGGCAATGTAATTAGCATGCCGAATATTACTTGGAAAGTGAATTGGAACGAAATCGCCAATAGATAAGACCATTTTACAATTTGGGCCCAAGTTAGAAGCAGAGCCTAAGGTGTAAATTATCGATAGTCCATATCTCGGAAACTATAAGAGATAATGCAATTTGGCAACCGGAAATGTAATTAGCATGCCGAATATTACTTGGAATGTGAATTGGAACGAAATCGGCAATAGATAAGACCATTTTACAATTTGGGCCCAAGTTAGAAGCAGAGCCTAAGGTGTAAATTATCGATAGTCCATATCTCGGAAACTATAAGAGATAATGCAATTTGGCAACCGGCAATGTAATTAGCATGCCGAATATTACTTGGAATGTGAATTGGAACGAAATCGCCAATAGATAAGACCATTTGCAATTTGGGCCCAAGTTAGAAGCAGAGCCTAAGATGTAAATTATCGATAGTCCATATCTCGGAAACTATAAGAGATAATCCAATTTGGCCACCGGCAATGTAATTAGCATGCCGAATATTACTTGGAATGTGAATTGGAACGAAATCGCCAATAGATAAGACCATTTTACAATTTGGGCCCAAGTTAGAAGCAGAGCCTAAGGTGTAAATTATCGATAGTCCATATCTCGGAAACTATAAGAGATAATGCAATTTGGCAACCGGCAATGTAATTAGCATGCCGAATATTACTTGGAATGTGAATTGGAACGAAATCGCCAATAGGTAAGACCATTTTACAATTTGGGCCCAAGTTAGAAGCAGAGCCTAAGGTGTAAATTATCGATAGTCCGTATCTCGGAAACTATAAGAGATAATGCAATTTGGCAACCGGCAATGTAATTAGCATGCCGAATATTACTTGGAATGTGAATTGGAACGAAATCGCCAACAGATAAGACGATTTTACAATTTGGGCCAAGTTAGAAGCAGAGCCTAAGGTGTAAATTATCGATAGTCCATATCTCGGAAACTATAAGAGATAATGCAATTTGGCAACCGGCAATGTAATTAGCATGCCGAATATTACTTGGAATGTGAATTGGAACGAAATCGCCAATAGATAAGACCATTTTACAATTTGGGCCCAAGTTAGAAGCAGAGCCTAAGGTGTAAATTATCGATAGTCCATATCTCGGAAACTATAAGAGATAATGCAATTTGGCAACCGGCAATGTAATTAGCATGCCGAATATTACTTGGAATGTGATTTGGAACGAAATCGCCAATAGATAAGACCATTTTACAATTTGGGCAATAGTTAGAAGCAGAGCCTAAGGTGTAAATTATCGATAGTCCATATCTCGGAAACTATAAGAGATAATGCAATTTGGCAACCGGCAATGTAATTAGCATGCCGAATATTACTTGGAAAGTGAATTGGAACGAAATCGCCAATAGATAAGACCATTTTACAATTTGGGCCCAAGTTAGAAGCAGAGCCTAAGGTGTAAATTATCGATAGTCCATATCTCGGAAACTATAAGAGATAATGCAATTTGGCAACCGGAAATGTAATTAGCATGCCGAATATTACTTGGAATGTGAATTGGAACGAAATCGGCAATAGATAAGACCATTTTACAATTTGGGCCCAAGTTAGAAGCAGAGCCTAAAGTGTAAATTATCGATAGTCCATATCTCGGAAACTATAAGAGATAATGCAATTTGGCAACCGGCAATGTAATTAGCATGCCGAATATTACTTGGAATGTGAATTGGAACGAAATCGCCAATAGATAAGACCATTTGCAATTTGGGCCCAAGTTAGAAGCAGAGCCTAAGATGTAAATTATCGATAGTCCATATCTCGGAAACTATAAGAGATAATGCAATTCGGCAACCGGCAATGTAATTAGCATGCCGAATATTACTTGGAATGTGAATTGGAACGAAATCGCCAATAGATAAGACCATTTTACAATTTGGGCCCAAGTTAGAAGCAGAGCCTAAGGTGTAAATTATCGATAGTCCATATCTCGGAAACTATAAGAGATAATGCAATTTGGCAACCGGCAATGTAATTAGCATGCCGAATATTACTTGGAATGTGAATTGGAACGAAATCGCCAATAGGTAAGACCATTTTACAATTTGGGCCCAAGTTAGAAGCAGAGCCTAAGGTGTAAATTATCGATAGTCCGTATCTCGGAAACTATAAGAGATAATGCAATTTGGCAACCGGCAATGTAATTAGCATGCCGAATATTACTTGGAATGTGAATTGGAACGAAATCGCCAACAGATAAGACGATTTTACAATTTTTGCCAAGTTAGAAGCAGAGCCTAAGGTGTAAATTATCGATAGTCCATATCTCGGAAACTATAAGAGATAATGCAATTTGGCAACCGGCAATGTAATTAGCATGCCGAATATTACTTGGAATGTGAATTGGAACGAAATCGCCAATAGATAAGACCATTTTACAATTTGGGCCCAAGTTAGAAGCAGAGATTAAGGTGTAAATTATCGATAGTCCATATCTCGGAAACTATAAGAGATAATGCAATTTGGCAACCGGCAATGTAATTAGCATGCCGAATATTACTTGGAATGTGAATTGGAATGAAATCGCCAATAGATAAGACCATTTTACAATTTGGGCCCAAGTTAGAAGCAGAGCCTAAGGTGTAAATTATCGATAGTCCATATCTCGGAAACTATAAGAGATAATGCAATTTGGCAACCGGCAATGTAATTAGCATGCCGAATATTACTTGGAATGTGAATTGGAACGAAATCGGCAATAGATAAGACCATTTTACAATTTGGGCCCAAGTTAGAAGCAGAGCTTAAGGTGTAAATTATCGATAGTCCATATCTCGGAAACTATAAGAGATAATGCAATTTGGCAACCGGCAATGTAATTAGCATGCCGAGTATTACTTGGAATGTGAATTGGAACGAAATCGCCAATAGATAAGACCATTTTACAATTTGGGCCCAAGTTAGAAGCAGAGCCTAAGGTGTAAATTATCGATAGTCCATATCTCGGAAATTATAAGAGATAATGCAATTTGGCAACCGGCAATGTAATTAGCATGCCGAATATTACTTGGAATGTGATTTGGAACGAAATCGCCAATAGATAAGACCATTTTACAATTTGGGCAAAAGTTAGAAGCAGAGCCCTAGGTGTAAATTATCGATAGTCCATATCTCGGAAACTATAAGAGATAATGCAATTTGGCAACCGGCAATGTAATTAGCATGCCGAAAATTACTTGGAAAGTGAATTGGAACGAAATCGCCAATAGATAAGTCCATTTTACAATTTGGGCCCAAGTTAGAAGCAGAGCCTAAGGTGTAAATTATCGACAGTCCATATCTCGGAAGCTATAAGAGATAATGCAATTTGGCAACCGGCAATGCAATTAGCATGCCGAATATTACTTGGAATGTGAATTGGAACGAAATCGCCAATAGATAAGACCATTTTACAATTTGGGCCCAAGTTAGAAGCAGAGCCTAAGATGTAAATAATCGATAGTCCATATCTCAGAAACTATAAGAGATAATGCAATTTGGCAACCGGCAATGTAATTAGCATGCCGAATATTACTTGGAATGTGAATTGGAACGAAATCGCCAATAGATAAGACCATTTTACAATTTGGGCCCAAGTTAGAAGCAGAGCCTAAGGTGTAAATTATCGATAGTCCATATCTCGGAAACTATAAGAGATAATGCAGTTTGGCAACCGGCAATGTAATTAGCATGCCGAATATTACTTGGAATGTGAATTGGAACGAAATCGCCAATAGGCCCAAGTTAGAAGCAGAGCCTAAGGTGTAAATTATCGATAGTCCATATCTCGGAAACTATAAGAGATAATGCAATTTGGCAACCGGCAATGTAATTAGCATGCCGAATATTACTTGGAATGTGAATTGGAATGAAATCGCCAATAGATAAGACCATTTTACAATTTGGGCCCAAGTTAGAAGCAGAGCCTAAGGTGTAAATTATCGGTAGTCCATATCTCGGAAACTATAAGAGATAATACAATTTGGCAACCGGCAATGTAATTAGCATGCCGAATATTACTTGGAATGTGAATTGGAACGAAATCGGCAATAGATAAGACCATTTTACAATTTCTGCCCAAGTTAGAAGCAGAGCCTAAGGTGTAAATTATCGATAGTCCATATCTCGGAAACTATAAGAGATAATGCAATTTGGCAACCGGCAATGTAATTAGCATGCCGAATATTACTTGGAATGTGAATTGGAACGAAATCGCCAATAGATAAGACCATTTGCAATTTGGGCCCAAGTTAGAAGCAGAGCCTAAGATGTAAATTATCGATAGTCCATATCTCGGAAACTATAAGAGATAATGCAATTTGGCAACCGGCAATGTAATTAGCATGCCGAATATTACTTGGAATGTGAATTGGAACGAAATCGCCAATAGATAAGACCATTTTACAATTTGGGCCCAAGTTAGAAGCAGAGCCTAAGGTGTAAATTATCGATAGTCCATATCTCGGAAACTATAAGAGATAATGCAATTTGGCAACCGGCAATGTAATTAGCATGCCGAATATTACTTGGAATGTGAATTGGAACGAAATCGCCAATAGGTAAGACCATTTTACAATTTGGGCCCAAGTTAGAAGCAGAGCCTAAGGTGTAAATTATCGATAGTCCATATCTCGGAAACTATAAGAGATAATGCAATTTGGCAACCGGCAATGTAATTAGCATGCCGAATATTACTTGGAATGTGAATTGGAACGAAATCGCCAATAGATAAGACCATTTTACAATTTGGGCCCAAGTTAGAAGCAGAGCCTAAGGTGTAAATTATAGATAGTCCATATCTCGGAAACTATAAGAGATAATGCAATTTGGCAACCGGCAATGTAATTAGCATGCCGAGTATTACTTGGAATGTGAATTGGAACGAAATCGCCAATAGAGAAGACCATTTTACAATTTGGGCCCAAGTTAGAAGCAGAGCCTAAGGTGTAAATTATCGATAGTCCATATCTCGGAAACTATAAGAGATAATGCAATTTGGCAACCGGCAATGTAATTAGCATGCCGAATATTACTTGGAATGTGAATTGGAACGAAATCGCCAATAAATAAGACCATTTTACAATTTGGGCCCAAGTTAGAAGCAGAGCCTAAGGTGTAAATTATCGATAGTCCATATCTCGGAAACTATAAGAGATAATGCAACTTGGCAAACGGCAATGTAATTAGCATGCCGAATATTACTTGGAATGTGAATTGGAACGAAATCGCCAATAGATAAGACCATTTTACAATTTGGGCCCAAGTTAGAAGCAGAGCCTAAGGTGTAAATTATTGATAGTCCATATCTCGGAAACTAAAAGAGATAATGCAATTTCGCAACCGGCAATGTAATTAGCATGCCGAATATTACTTGGAGTGTGAATTGGAACGAAATCGCCAATAGATAAGACCATTTTACAATTTGGGCCCAAGTTAGAAGCAGAGCCTAAGGTGTAAATTATCGATAGTCCATATCTCGGACACTATAAGAGATAGTGCAATTTGGCAACCGGCAATGTAATTAGCATGCCGAATATTACTTGGAATGTGAAATGGAACGAAATCGCCAATAGATAAGACCATTTTACAATTTGGGTCCAAGTTAGAAGCAGAGCCTAAGGTGTAAATTATCGATAGTCCATATCTCGGAAACTATAAGAGATAATGCAATTTGGCAACCGGCAATGTAATTAGCATGCCGAATATTACTTGGAATGTGAATTGGAACGAAATCGCCAATAGACAAGACCATTTTACAATTTGGGCCCAAGTTAGAAGCAGAGCCTAAGGTGTAAATTATCGATAGTCCATATCTCGGAAACTATAAGAGATAATGCAATTTGGCAAACGGCAATGTAATTAGCATGCCGAATATTACTTGGAATGTGAATTGGAACGAAATTGCCAATAGACAAGACCATTTTACAATTTGGGCCCAAGTTAGAAGCAGAGCCTAAGGTGTAAATTATCGATAGTCCATATCTCGGAAACTATAAGAGATAATGCAATTTGGCAACCGGCAATGTAATTAGCATGCCGAATATTACTTGGAATGTGAATTGGAACGAAATCGCCAATAGACAAGACCATTTTACAATTTGGGCCCAAGTTAGAAGCAGAGCATAAGGTGTAAATTATCGATAGTCCATATCTCGGAAACTATAAGAGATAATGCAATTTGGCAACCGGCAATGTAATTAGCATGCCGAATATTACTTGGAATGTGAATTGGAACGAAATCGCCAATAGATAAGACCATTTTACAATTTGGGCCCAAGTTAGAAGCAGAGCCTAAGGTGTAAATTATCGATAGTCCATATCTCGGAAACTATAAGAGATAATGCAATTTGGCAACCGGCAATGTAATTAGCATGCCGAATATTACTTGAAATGTGAATTGGAACGAAATCGCCAATAGATAAGACCATTTTACAATTTGGGCCCAAGTTAGAAGCAGAGCCTAAGGTGTAAATTATCGATAGTCCATATCTCGGAAACTATAAGAGATAATGCAATTTGGCAACCGGCAATGTAATTAGCATGCCGAATATTACTTGGAATGTGAATTGGAACGAAATCGCCAATAGGTAAGACCATTTTACAATTTGGGCCCAAGTTAGAAGCAGAGCCTAAGGTGTAAATTATCGATAGTCCATATCTCGGAAACTATAAGAGATAATTCAATTTGGCCACCGGCAATGTAATTAGCATGCCGAATATTACTTGGAATGTGAGTTGGAACGAAATCGCCAATAGATAAGACCATTTTACAATTTGGGCCCAAGCTAGAAGCAGAGCCTAAGGTGTAAATTATCGATAGTCCATATCTCGGAAACTATAAGAGATAATGCAATTTGGCAACCGGCAATGTAATTAGAATGCCGAATATTACTTGGAATGTGAATTGGAACGAAATCGCCAATAGATAAGGCCATTTTACAATTTGGGCCCAAGTTAGAAGCAGAGCCTAAGGTGTAAATTATCGATAGTCCATATCTCGGAAACTATAAGAGATAATGCAATTTGCCAACCGGCAATGTAATTAGCATGCCAAATATTACTTGGAATGTGAATTGGAACGAAATCGCCAATAAATAAGACCATTTTACAATTTGGGCCCAAGTTAGAAGCAGAGCCTAAGGTGTAAATTATCGATAGTCCATATCTCGGAAACTAAAAGAGATAATGCAATTCGGCAACCGGCAATGTAATTAGCATGCCGAATATTACTTGGAATGTGAATTGGAACGATATCGCCAATAGATAAGACCATTTTACAATTTGGGCCCAAGTTAGAAGCAGAGCCTAAGGTGTAAATTATCGATAGTCCATATCTCGGAAACTATAAGAGATAATGCAATTTCGCAACCGGCAATGTAATTAGCATGCCGAATATTGCTTGGAATGTGAATTGGGACGAAATCGATAATAGATAAGACCATTTTACAATTTGGGCCCAAGTTAGAAGCAGAGCCTAAGGTGTAAATTATCGATAGTCCATATCTCGGAAACTATAAGAGATAATGCAATTTGGCAACCGGCAATGTAATTAGCATGCCGAATATTACTTGGAATGTGAATTGGAACGAAATCGCCAATAGATAAGACCATTTTACAATTTGGGCCCAAGTTAGAAGCAGAGCCTAAGGTGTAAATTATCGATAGTCCATATCTCGGAAACTATAAGAGATAATGCAATTTGGCAACCGGCAATGTTATTAGCATGCCGAATACTACTTGGAATGTGAATTGGAACGAAATCGCCAATAGATAAGACCATTTTACAATTTGGGCCCAAGTTAGAAGCAGAGCCTAAGGTGTAAATTATCGATAGTCCATATCTCGGAAACTATAAGAGATAATTCAATTTGGCAACCGGCAATGTAATTAGCATGCCGAATATTACTTGGAATGTGAATTGGAACGAAATCGCCAATAGATAAGACCATTTTACAATTTGGGCCCAAGTTAGAAGCAGAGCCTAAGGTGTAAATTATCGATAGTCCATATCTCGGAAACTATAAGAGATAATGCAATTTGGCAACCGGCAATGTAATTAGCATGCCGAATATTACTTGGAATGTGAATTGGAACGAAATCGCCAATAGATAAGACGATTTTACAATTTGGGCACAAGTTAGAAGCAGAGCCTAAGGTGTAAATTATCGATAGTCCATATCTCGGAAACTATAAGAGATAATGCAATTTGGCAACCGGCAATGTAATTAGCATGCCAAATATTACTTGGAATGTGAATTGGAACGAAATCGCCAATAGATAAGACCATTTTACAATTTGGGCCCAAGTTAGAAGCAGAGCCTAAGGTGTAAATTATCAATAGTCCATATCTAGGAAACTATAAGAGATAATGCAATTTGGCAACCGGCAATGTAATTAGCATGCCGAATATTACTTGGAATGTGAATTGGAACGAAATCGCCAATAGATAAGACCATTTTACAATTTAGGCCCAAGTTAGAAGCAGAGCCTAAGGTGTAAATTATCGATAGTCCATATCTCGGAAACTATAAGAGATAATGCAATTTGGCAACCGGCAATGTAATTAGCATGCCGAATATTACTTGGAATGTGAATTGGAATGAAATCGCCAATAGATAAGACCATTTTACAATTTGGGCCCAAGTTAGAAGCAGAGCCTAAGGTGTAAATTATCGATAGTCCATATCTCGGAAACTATAAGAGATAATTCAATTTGGCAACCGGCAATGTAATTAGCATGCCGAATATTACTTGGAATGTGAATTGGAACGAAATCGCCAATAGATAAGACCATTTTACAATTTGGGCCCAAGTTAGAAGCAGAGCCTAAGGTGTAAATTATCGATAGTCCATATCTCGGAAACTATAAGAGATAATGCAATTTGGCAACCGGCAATGTAATTAGCATGCCGAATATTACTTGGAATGTGATTTGGAACGAAATCGCCAATAGATAAGACCATTTTACAATTTGGGCCCAAGTTAGAAGCAGAGCCTAAGGTGTAAATTATCGATAGTCCATATCTCGGAAACTATAAGAGATAATGCAATTTGGCAACCGGCAATGTAATTAGCATGCCGAATATTACTTGGAAAGTGAATTGGAACGAAATCGCCAATAGATAAGACCATTTTACAATTTGGGCCCAAGTTAGAAGCAGAGCCTAAGGTGTAAATTATCGACAGTCCATATCTCGGAAGCTATAAGAGATAATGCAATTTGGCAACCGGCAATGCAATTAGCATGCCGAATATTACTTGGAATGTAAATTGGAACGAAATCGCCAATAGATAAGACCATTTTACAATTTGAGCCCAAGTTAGAAGCAGAGCCTAAGGTGTAAATTATCGATAGTCCATATCTCGTAAACTATAAGAGATAATGCAATTTGGCAACCGGCAATGTAATTAGCATGCCGAATATTACTTGGAGAGTGAATTGGAACGAAATCGCCAAAAGATAAGACCATTTTACAATTTGGGCCCAAGTTAGAAGCAGAGCCTGAGGTGTAAATTATCGATGGACGAACCTTATCTCGGAAACTATAAGAGATAATGCAATTTGGCAACCGGCAATGTAATTAGCATGCCGAATATTACTTGGAAAGTGAATTGGAACGAAATCGCCAATAGATAAGACCATTTTACAATTTGGGCCCAAGTTAGAAGCAGAGCCTAAGGTGTAAATTATCGATAGTCCATATCTCGGAAACTATAAGAGGTAATGCAATTTGGCAACCGGCAATGTAATTAGCATGCCGAATATTACTTGGAATGTGAATTGAAACGAAATCGCCAATAGATAAGACCATTTTACAATTTGGGCCCAAGTTAGAAGCAGAGCCTAGGGTGTAAATTATCCATAGTCCATATCTCGGAAACTATAAGAGATAATGCAATTTGGCAACTGGCAATGTAATTAGCATGCCGAATATTACTTGGAATGTGAATTGGAACGAAATCGCCAATAGAAAAGACCATTTTACAATTTGGGCCCAAGTTAGAAGCAGAGACTAAGGTGTAAATTACCGATAGTTCATATCTCGGAAACTATAAGAGATAATGCAATTTGGCAACCGGCAATGTAATTAGCATGCCGAATATTACTTGGAATGTGAATTGGAACGAAATCGCCAATAGATAAGACCATTTTACAATTTGGGCCCAAGTTAGAAGCAGAGCCTAAGATGTAAATAATCGATAGTCCATATCTCAGAAACAATAAGAGATAATGCAATTTGGCAACCGGCAATGTAATTAGCATGCCGAATATTACTTGGAATGTGAACTGGAACGAAATCGCCAATAGATAAGACCATTTTACAATTTGGGCCCAAGTTAGAAGCAGAGCCTAAGGTGTAAATTATCGATAGTCCATATCTCGGAAACTATAAGAGATAATGCAATTTGGCAACCGGCAATGTAATTAGCATGCCGAATATTACTTGGAATGTGAATTGGAACGAAATCGCCAATAGGCCCAAGTTAGAAGCAGAGCCTAAGGTGTAAATTATCGATAGTCCATATCTCGGAAACTATAAGAGATAATGCAATTTGGCAACCGGCAATGTAATTAGCATGCCGAATATTACTTGGAATGTGAATTGGAATGAAATCGCCAAAAGATAAGACCATTTTACAATTTGGGCCCAAGTTAGAAGCAGAGCCTAAGGTGTAAATTATCGATAGTCCATATCTCGGAAACTATAAGAGATAATGCAATTTGGCAACCGGCAATGTAATTAGCATGCCGAATATTACTTGGAATGTGAATTGGAATGAAATCGCCAATAGATAAGACCATTTTACAATTTGGGCCCAAGTTAGAAGCAGAGCCTAATGTGTAAATTATCGACAGTCCATATCTCAGAAGCTATAAGAGATAATGCAATTTGGCAACCGGCAATGCAATTAGCATGCCGAATATTACTTGGAAAGTGAATTGGAACGAAATCGCCAATAGATAAGACCATTTTACAATTTGAGCCCAAGTTAGAAGCAGAGCCTAAGGTGTAAATTATCGATAGTCCATATCTCGTAAACTATAAGAGATAATGCAATTTGGCAACCGGCAATGTAATTAGCATGCCGAATATTACTTGGAGAGTGAATTGGAACGAAATCGCCAAAAGATAAGACCATTTTACAATTTGGGCCCAAGTTAGAAGCAGAGCCTGAGGTGTAAATTATCGATAGTCCATATCTCGGAAACTATAAGAGATAATGCAATTTGGCAACCGGCAATGTAATTAGCATGCCGAATATTACTTGGAAAGTGAATTGGAACGAAATCGCCAATAGATAAGACCATTTTACAATTTGGGCCCAAGTTAGAAGCAGAGCCTAAGGTGTAAATTATCCATAGTCCATATCTCGGAAACTATAAGAGATAATGCAATTTGGCAACTGGCAATATAATTAGCATGCCGAATATTACTTGGAATGTGAATTGGAACGAAATCGCCAATAGATAAGACCATTTTACAATTTGGGCCCAAGTTGGAAGCAGAGCCTAAGATGTAAATAATCGATTGTCCATATCTCAGAAACTATAAGAGATAATGCAATTTGGCAACCGGCAATGTAATTAGCATGCCGAATATTACTTGGAATGTGAATTGGAACGAAATCGCCAATAGGCCCAAGTTAGAAGCAGAGCCTAAGGTGTAAATTATCGATAGTCCATATCTCGGAAACTATAAGAGATAATGCAATTTGGCAACCAGCAATGTAATTAGCATGCCGAATATTACTTGGAATGTGAATTGGAATGAAATCGCCAATAGATAAGACCATTTTACAATTTGGGCCCAAGTTCGAAGCAGAGCCTAAGGTGTAAATTATCGATAGTCCATATCTCGGAAACTATAAGAGATAATGCAATTTGGCAACCGGCAATGTAATTAGCATGCCGAATATTACTTGGAATGTGAATTGGAACGAAATCGGCAATAGATAAGACCATTTTACAATTTGGGCCCAAGTTAGAAGCAGAGCCTAAGGTGTAAATTATCGATAGTCCATATCTCGGAAACTATAAGAGATAATGCAATTTGGCAACCGGCAATGTAATTAGCATGCCGAATATTACTTGGAATGTGAATTGGAACGAAATCGCCAATAGACAAGACCATTTTACAATTTGGGCCCAAGTTAGAAGCAGAGCCTAAGGTGTAAATTATCGATAGTCCATATCTCGGAAACTATAAGAGATAATGCAATTTGGCAAACGGCAATGTAATTAGCATGCCGAATATTACTTGGAATGTGAATTGGAACGAAATTGCCAATAGACAAGACCATTTTACAATTTGGGCCCAAGTTAGAAGCAGAGCCTAAGGTGTAAATTATCGATAGTCCATATCTCGGAAACTATAAGAGATAATGCAATTTGGCAACCGGCAATGTAATTAGCATGCCGAATATTACTTGGAATGTGAATTGGAACGAAATCGCCAATAGACAAGACCATTTTACAATTTGGGCCCAAGTTAGAAGCAGAGCATAAGGTGTAAATTATCGATAGTCCATATCTCGGAAACTATAAGAGATAATGCAATTTGGCAACCGGCAATGTAATTAGCATGCCGAATATTACTTGGAATGTGAATTGGAACGAAATCGCCAATAGATAAGACCATTTTACAATTTGGGCCCAAGTTAGAAGCAGAGCCTAAGGTGTAAATTATCGATAGTCCATATCTCGGAAACTATAAGAGATAATGCAATTTGGCAACCGGCAATGTAATTAGCATGCCGAATATTACTTGGAATGTGAATTGGAACGAAATCGCCAATAGATAAGACCATTTTACAATTTGGGCCCAAGTTAGAAGCAGAGCCTAAGGTGTAAATTATCGATAGTCCATATCTCGGAAACTATAAGAGATAATGCAATTTGGCAACCGGCAATGTAATTAGCATGCCGAATATTACTTGGAATGTGAATTGGAACGAAATCGCCAATAGGTAAGACCATTTTACAATTTGGGCCCAAGTTAGAAGCAGAGCCTAAGGTGTAAATTATCGATAGTCCATATCTCGGAAACTATAAGAGATAATTCAATTTGGCCACCGGCAATGTAATTAGCATGCCGAATATTACTTGGAATGTGAGTTGGAACGAAATCGCCAATAGATAAGACCATTTTACAATTTGGGCCCAAGCTAGAAGCAGAGCCTAAGGTGTAAATTATCGATAGTCCATATCTCGGAAACTATAAGAGATAATGCAATTTGGCAACCGGCAATGTAATTAGAATGCCGAATATTACTTGGAATGTGAATTGGAACGAAATCGCCAATAGATAAGGCCATTTTACAATTTGGGCCCAAGTTAGAAGCAGAGCCTAAGGTGTAAATTATCGATAGTCCATATCTCGGAAACTATAAGAGATAATGCAATTTGCCAACCGGCAATGTAATTAGCATGCCAAATATTACTTGGAATGTGAATTGGAACGAAATCGCCAATAAATAAGACCATTTTACAATTTGGGCCCAAGTTAGAAGCAGAGCCTAAGGTGTAAATTATCGATAGTCCATATCTCGGAAACTAAAAGAGATAATGCAATTCGGCAACCGGCAATGTAATTAGCATGCCGAATATTACTTGGAATGTGAATTGGAACGATATCGCCAATAGATAAGACCATTTTACAATTTGGGCCCAAGTTAGAAGCAGAGCCTAAGGTGTAAATTATCGATAGTCCATATCTCGGAAACTATAAGAGATAATGCAATTTCGCAACCGGCAATGTAATTAGCATGCCGAATATTGCTTGGAATGTGAATTGGGACGAAATCGATAATAGATAAGACCATTTTACAATTTGGGCCCAAGTTAGAAGCAGAGCCTAAGGTGTAAATTATCGATAGTCCATATCTCGGAAACTATAAGAGATAATGCAATTTGGCAACCGGCAATGTAATTAGCATGCCGAATATTACTTGGAATGTGAATTGGAACGAAATCGCCAATAGATAAGACCATTTTACAATTTGGGCCCAAGTTAGAAGCAGAGCCTAAGGTGTAAATTATCGATAGTCCATATCTCGGAAACTATAAGAGATAATGCAATTTGGCAACCGGCAATGTTATTAGCATGCCGAATACTACTTGGAATGTGAATTGGAACGAAATCGCCAATAGATAAGACCATTTTACAATTTGGGCCCAAGTTAGAAGCAGAGCCTAAGGTGTAAATTATCGATAGTCCATATCTCGGAAACTATAAGAGATAATTCAATTTGGCAACCGGCAATGTAATTAGCATGCCGAATATTACTTGGAATGTGAATTGGAACGAAATCGCCAATAGATAAGACCATTTTACAATTTGGGCCCAAGTTAGAAGCAGAGCCTAAGGTGTAAATTATCGATAGTCCATATCTCGGAAACTATAAGAGATAATGCAATTTGGCAACCGGCAATGTAATTAGCATGCCGAATATTACTTGGAATGTGAATTGGAACGAAATCGCCAATAGATAAGACGATTTTACAATTTGGGCACAAGTTAGAAGCAGAGCCTAAGGTGTAAATTATCGATAGTCCATATCTCGGAAACTATAAGAGATAATGCAATTTGGCAACCGGCAATGTAATTAGAATGCCGAATATTACTTGGAATGTGAATTGGAACGAAATCGCCAATAGATAAGGCCATTTTACAATTTGGGCCCAAGTTAGAAGCAGAGCCTAAGGTGTAAATTATCGATAGTCCATATCTCGGAAACTATAAGAGATAATGCAATTTGCCAACCGGCAATGTAATTAGCATGCCAAATATTACTTGGAATGTGAATTGGAACGAAATCGCCAATAAATAAGACCATTTTACAATTTGGGCCCAAGTTAGAAGCAGAGCCTAAGGTGTAAATTATCGATAGTCCATATCTCGGAAACTAAAAGAGATAATGCAATTCGGCAACCGGCAATGTAATTAGCATGCCGAATATTACTTGGAATGTGAATTGGGACGAAATCGATAATAGATAAGACCATTTTACAATTTGGGCCCAAGTTAGAAGCAGAGCCTAAGGTGTAAATTATCGATAGTCCATATCTCGGAAACTATAAGAGATAATGCAATTTGGCAACCGGCAATGTAATTAGCATGCCGAATATTACTTGGAATGTGAATTGGAACGAAATCGCCAATAGATAAGACCATTTTACAATTTGGGCCCAAGTTAGAAGCAGAGCCTAAGGTGTAAATTATCGATAGTCCATATCTCGGAAACTATAAGAGATAATGCAATTTGGCAACCGGCAATGTTATTAGCATGCCGAATACTACTTGGAATGTGAATTGGAACGAAATCGCCAATAGATAAGACCATTTTACAATTTGGGCCCAAGTTAGAAGCAGAGCCTAAGGTGTAAATTATCGATAGTCCATATCTCGGAAACTATAAGAGATAATTCAATTTGGCAACCGGCAATGTAATTAGCATGCCGAATATTACTTGGAATGTGAATTGGAACGAAATCGCCAATAGATAAGACCATTTTACAATTTGGGCCCAAGTTAGAAGCAGAGCCTAAGGTGTAAATTATCGATAGTCCATATCTCGGAAACTATAAGAGATAATGCAATTTGGCAACCGGCAATGTAATTAGCATGCCGAATATTACTTGGAATGTGAATTGGAACGAAATCGCCAATAGATAAGACGATTTTACAATTTGGGCACAAGTTAGAAGCAGAGCCTAAGGTGTAAATTATCGATAGTCCATATCTCGGAAACTATAAGAGATAATGCAATTTGGCAACCGGCAATGTAATTAGCATGCCAAATATTACTTGGAATGTGAATTGGAACGAAATCGCCAATAGATAAGACCATTTTACAATTTGGGCCCAAGTTAGAAGCAGAGCCTAAGGTGTAAATTATCAATAGTCCATATCTAGGAAACTATAAGAGATAATGCAATTTGGCAACCGGCAATGTAATTAGCATGCCGAATATTACTTGGAATGTGAATTGGAACGAAATCGCCAATAGATAAGACCATTTTACAATTTAGGCCCAAGTTAGAAGCAGAGCCTAAGGTGTAAATTATCGATAGTCCATATCTCGGAAACTATAAGAGATAATGCAATTTGGCAACCGGCAATGTAATTAGCATGCCGAATATTACTTGGAATGTGAATTGGAATGAAATCGCCAATAGATAAGACCATTTTACAATTTGGGCCCAAGTTAGAAGCAGAGCCTAAGGTGTAAATTATCGATAGTCCATATCTCGGAAACTATAAGAGATAATTCAATTTGGCAACCGGCAATGTAATTAGCATGCCGAATATTACTTGGAATGTGAATTGGAACGAAATCGCCAATAGATAAGACCATTTTACAATTTGGGCCCAAGTTAGAAGCAGAGCCTAAGGTGTAAATTATCGATAGTCCATATCTCGGAAACTATAAGAGATAATGCAATTTGGCAACCGGCAATGTAATTAGCATGCCGAATATTACTTGGAATGTGATTTGGAACGAAATCGCCAATAGATAAGACCATTTTACAATTTGGGCCCAAGTTAGAAGCAGAGCCTAAGGTGTAAATTATCGATAGTCCATATCTCGGAAACTATAAGAGATAATGCAATTTGGCAACCGGCAATGTAATTAGCATGCCGAATATTACTTGGAAAGTGAATTGGAACGAAATCGCCAATAGATAAGACCATTTTACAATTTGGGCCCAAGTTAGAAGCAGAGCCTAAGGTGTAAATTATCGACAGTCCATATCTCGGAAGCTATAAGAGATAATGCAATTTGGCAACCGGCAATGCAATTAGCATGCCGAATATTACTTGGAATGTAAATTGGAACGAAATCGCCAATAGATAAGACCATTTTACAATTTGAGCCCAAGTTAGAAGCAGAGCCTAAGGTGTAAATTATCGATAGTCCATATCTCGTAAACTATAAGAGATAATGCAATTTGGCAACCGGCAATGTAATTAGCATGCCGAATATTACTTGGAGAGTGAATTGGAACGAAATCGCCAAAAGATAAGACCATTTTACAATTTGGGCCCAAGTTAGAAGCAGAGCCTGAGGTGTAAATTATCGATAGACCATATCTCGGAAACTATAAGAGATAATGCAATTTGGCAACCGGCAATGTAATTAGCATGCCGAATATTACTTGGAAAGTGAATTGGAACGAAATCGCCAATAGATAAGACCATTTTACAATTTGGGCCCAAGTTAGAAGCAGAGCCTAAGGTGTAAATTATCGATAGTCCATATCTCGGAAACTATAAGAGGTAATGCAATTTGGCAACCGGCAATGTAATTAGCATGCCGAATATTACTTGGAATGTGAATTGAAACGAAATCGCCAATAGATAAGACCATTTTACAATTTGGGCCCAAGTTAGAAGCAGAGCCTAGGGTGTAAATTATCCATAGTCCATATCTCGGAAACTATAAGAGATAATGCAATTTGGCAACTGGCAATGTAATTAGCATGCCGAATATTACTTGGAATGTGAATTGGAACGAAATCGCCAATAGAAAAGACCATTTTACAATTTGGGCCCAAGTTAGAAGCAGAGACTAAGGTGTAAATTACCGATAGTTCATATCTCGGAAACTATAAGAGATAATGCAATTTGGCAACCGGCAATGTAATTAGCATGCCGAATATTACTTGGAATGTGAATTGGAACGAAATCGCCAATAGATAAGACCATTTTACAATTTGGGCCCAAGTTAGAAGCAGAGCCTAAGATGTAAATAATCGATAGTCCATATCTCAGAAACAATAAGAGATAATGCAATTTGGCAACCGGCAATGTAATTAGCATGCCGAATATTACTTGGAATGTGAACTGGAACGAAATCGCCAATAGATAAGACCATTTTACAATTTGGGCCCAAGTTAGAAGCAGAGCCTAAGGTGTAAATTATCGATAGTCCATATCTCGGAAACTATAAGAGATAATGCAATTTGGCAACCGGCAATGTAATTAGCATGCCGAATATTACTTGGAATGTGAATTGGAACGAAATCGCCAATAGGCCCAAGTTAGAAGCAGAGCCTAAGGTGTAAATTATCGATAGTCCATATCTCGGAAACTATAAGAGATAATGCAATTTGGCAACCGGCAATGTAATTAGCATGCCGAATATTACTTGGAATGTGAATTGGAATGAAATCGCCAAAAGATAAGACCATTTTACAATTTGGGCCCAAGTTAGAAGCAGAGCCTAAGGTGTAAATTATCGATAGTCCATATCTCGGAAACTATAAGAGATAATGCAATTTGGCAACCGGCAATGTAATTAGCATGCCGAATATTACTTGGAATGTGAATTGGAATGAAATCGCCAATAGATAAGACCATTTTACAATTTGGGCCCAAGTTAGAAGCAGAGCCTAATGTGTAAATTATCGACAGTCCATATCTCGGAAGCTATAAGAGATAATGCAATTTGGCAACCGGCAATGCAATTAGCATGCCGAATATTACTTGGAAAGTGAATTGGAACGAAATCGCCAATAGATAAGACCATTTTACAATTTGAGCCCAAGTTAGAAGCAGAGCCTAAGGTGTAAATTATCGATAGTCCATATCTCGTAAACTATAAGAGATAATGCAATTTGGCAACCGGCAATGTAATTAGCATGCCGAATATTACTTGGAGAGTGAATTGGAACGAAATCGCCAAAAGATAAGACCATTTTACAATTTGGGCCCAAGTTAGAAGCAGAGCCTGAGGTGTAAATTATCGATAGTCCATATCTCGGAAACTATAAGAGATAATGCAATTTGGCAACCGGCAATGTAATTAGCATGCCGAATATTACTTGGAAAGTGAATTGGAACGAAATCGCCAATAGATAAGACCATTTTACAATTTGGGCCCAAGTTAGAAGCAGAGCCTAAGGTGTAAATTATCCATAGTCCATATCTCGGAAACTATAAGAGATAATGCAATTTGGCAACTGGCAATATAATTAGCATGCCGAATATTACTTGGAATGTGAATTGGAACGAAATCGCCAATAGATAAGACCATTTTACAATTTGGGCCCAAGTTAGAAGCAGAGCCTAAGGTGTAAATTATCGATAGTCCATATCTCGGAAACTATAAGAGATAATGCAATTTGGCAACCGGCAATGTAATTAGCATGCCGAATATTACTTGGAATGTGAATTGGAACGAAATCGCCAATAGATAAGACCATTTTACAATTTGGGCCCAAGTTAGAAGCAGAGCCTAAGGTGTAAATTATCGATAGTCCATATCTCGGAAACTATAAGAGATAATGCAATTTGGCAACCGGCAATGTAATTAGCATGCCGAATATTACTTGGAATGTGAATTGGAACGAAATCGCCAATAGGCCCAAGTTAGAAGCAGAGCCTAAGGTGTAAATTATCGATAGTCCATATCTCGGAAACTATAAGAGATAATGCAATTTGGCAACCGGCAATGTAATTAGCATGCCAAATATTACTTGGAATGTGAATTGGAACGAAATCGGCAATAGATAAGACCATTTTACAATTTGGGCCCAAGTTAGAAGCAGAGCCTAAGGTGTAAATTATCGATAGTCCATATCTCGAAAACTATAAGAGATAATGCAATTTGGCAACCGGCAATGTAATTAGCATGCCGAATATTACTTGGAATGTGAATTGGAACGAAATCGCCAATAGATAAGACCATTTTACAATTTTGGCCCAAGTTAGAAGCAGAGCCTAAGGTGTAAATTATCGATAGTTCATATCTCGGAAACTATAAGAGATAATGCAATTTGGCAACCGGCAATGTAATTAGCATGCCGAATATTACTTGGAATGTGAATTGGAACGAAATCGCCAATAGATAAGACCATTTTACAATTTGGGCCCAAGTTGGAAGCAGAGCCTAAGATGTAAATAATCGATTGTCCATATCTCAGAAACTATAAGAGATAATGCAATTTGGCAACCGGCAATGTAATTAGCATGCCGAATGTTACTTGGAATGTGAATTGGAACGAAATCGCCAATAGATAAGACCATTTTACAATTTGGGCCCAAGTTAGAAGCAGAGCCTAAGGTGTAAATTATCGATAGTCCATATCTCGGAAACTATAAGAGATAATGCAATTTGGCAACCGGCAATGTAATTAGCATGCCGAATATTACTTGGAATGTGAATTGGAACGAAATCGCCAATAGGCCCAAGTTAGAAGCAGAGCCTAAGGTGTAAATTATCGATAGTCCATATCTCGGAAACTATAAGAGATAATGCAATTTGGCAACCAGCAATGTAATTAGCATGCCGAATATTACTTGGAATGTGAATTGGAATGAAATCGCCAATAGATAAGACCATTTTACAATTTGGGCCCAAGTTCGAAGCAGAGCCTAAGGTGTAAATTATCGATAGTCCATATCTCGGAAACTATAAGAGATAATGCAATTTGGCAACCGGCAATGTAATTAGCATGCCGAATATTACTTGGAATGTGAATTGGAACGAAATCGGCAATAGATAAGACCATTTTACAATTTGGGCCCAAGTTAGAAGCAGAGCCTAAGGTGTAAATTATCGATAGTCCATATCTCGGAAACTATAAGAGATAATGCAATTTGGCAACCGGCAATGTAATTAGCATGCCGAATATTACTTGGAATGTGAATTGGAACGAAATCGCCAATAGATAAGACCATTTTACAATTTGGGCCCAAGTTAGAATCAGAGCCTAAGGTGTAAATTATCGATAGTCCATATCTCGGAAACTATAAGAGATAATGCAATTTGGCAACCGGCAATGTAATTAGCATGCCGAATATTACTTGGAATGTGAATTGGAACGAAATCGCCAATAGATAAGACCATTTTACAATTTGGGCCCAAGTTAGAAGCAGAGCCTAAGGTGTAAATTATCGATAGTCCATATCTCGGAAACTATAAGAGATAATGCAATTTGGCAACCGGCAATGTAATTAGCATGCCGAATATTACTTGGAATGTGAATTGGAACGAAATCGCCAATAGATAAGACCATTTTACAATTTGAGCCCAAGTTAGAAGCAGAGCCTAAGGTGTAAATTATCCATAGTCCATATCTCGGAAACTATAAGAGATAATGCAATTTGGCAAATGGCAATGTAATTAGCATGCCGAATATTACTTGGAATGTGAATTGGAACGAAATCGCCAATAGATAAGACCATTTTACAATTTGGGCCCAAGTTAGAAGCAGAGCCTAAGGTGTAAATTATCGATAGTCCATATCTCGGAAACTATAAGAGATAATGCAATTTGGCAACCGGCAATGTAATTAGCATGCCGAATACTACTTGGAATGTGAATTGGAACGAAATCGCCAATAGATAAGACCATTTTACAATTTGGGCCCAAGTTAGAAGCAGAGCCTAAGATGTAAATAATCGATAGTCCATATCTCAGAAACAATAAGAGATAATGCAATTTGGCAACCGGCAATGTAATTAGCATGCCGAATATTACTTGGAATGTGAACTGGAACGAAATCGCCAATAGATAAGACCATTTTACAATTTGGGCCCAAGTTAGAAGCAGAGCCTAAGGTGTAAATTATCGATAGTCCATATCTCGGAAACTATAAGAGATAATGCAATTTGGCAACCGGCAATGTAATTAGCATGCCGAATGTTACTTGGAATGTGAATTGGAACGAAATCGCCAATAGGCCCAAGTTAGAAGCAGAGCCTAAGGTGTAAATTATCGATAGTCCATATCTCGGAAACTATAAGAGATAATGCAATTTGGCAACCGGCAATGTAATTAGCATGACGAATATTACTTGGAATGTGAATTGGAATGAAATCGCCAAAAGATAAGACCATTTTACAATTTGGGCCCAAGTTAGAAGCAGAGCCTAATGTGTAAATTATCGACAGTCCATATCTCGGAAGCTATAAAAGATAATGCAATTTGGCAACCGGCAATGTAATTAGCATGCCGAATATTACTTGGAGAGTGAATTGGAACGAAATCGCCAAAAGATAAGACCATTTTACAATTTGGGCCCAAGTTAGAAGCAGAGCCTGAGGTGTAAATTATCGATAGTCCATATCTCGGAAACTATAAGAGATAATGCAATTTGGCAACCGGCAATGTAATTAGCATGCCGAATATTACTTGGAAAGTGAATTGGAACGAAATCGCCAATAGATAAGACCATTTTACAATTTGGGCCCAAGTTAGAAGCAGAGCCTAAGGTGTAAATTATCCATAGTCCATATCTCGGAAACTATAAGAGATAATGTAATTTGGCAACTGGCAATGTAATTAGCATGCCGAATATTACTTGGAAAGTGAATTGGAACGAAATCGCCAATAGATAAGACCATTTTACAATTTGGGCCCAAGTTAGAAGCAGAGCCTAAGGTGTAAATTATCCATAGTCCATATCTCGGAAACTATAAGAGATAATGCAATTTGGCAACTGGCAATGTAATTAGCATGCCGAATATTACTTGGAATGTGAATTGGAACGAAATCGCCAATAGATAAGACCATTTTACAATTTGGGCCCAAGTTAGAAGCAGAGCCTAAGGTGTAAATTATCGATAGTCCATATCTCGGAAACTATAAGAGATAATGCAATTTGGCAACCGGCAATGTAATTAGCATGCCGAATATTACTTGGAATGTGAATTGGAACGAAATCGCCAATAGATAAGACCATTTTACAATTTGGGCCCAAGTTAGAAGCAGAGCCTAAGATGTAAGTAATCGATAGTCCATATCTCAAAAACTATAAGAGATAATGCAATTTGGCAACCGGCAATGTAATTAGCATGCCGAATATTACTTGGAATGTGAATTGGAACGAAATCGCCAATAGATAAGACCATTTTACAATTTGGGCCCAAGTTAGAAGCAGAGCCTAAGGTGTAAATTATCGATAGTCCATATCTCGGAAACTATAAGAGATAATGCAATTTGGCAACCGGCAATGTAATTAGCATGCCGAATATTACATGGAATGTGAATTCGAACGAAATCGCCAATAGGCCCAAGTTAGAAGCAGAGCCTAAGGTGTAAATTATCGATAGTCCATATCTCGGAAACTATAAGAGATAATGCAATTTGGCAACCGGCAATGTAATTAGCATGCCGAATATTACTTGGAATGTGAATTGGAATGAAATCGCCAAAAGATAAGACCATTTTACAATTTGGGCCCAAGTTAGAAGCAGAGCCTAAGGTGTAAATTATCGATAGTCCATATCTCGGAAACTATAAGAGATAATGCAATTTGGCAACCGGCAATGTAATTAGCATGCCGAATATTACTTGGAATGTGAATTGGAATGAAATCGCCAATAGATAAGACCATTTTACAATTTGGGCCCAAGTTAGAAGCAGAGCCTAAGGTGTAAATTATCGACAGTCCCATATCTCGGAAGCTATAAGAGATAATGCAATTTGGCAACCGGCAATGCAATTAGCATGCCGAATATTACTTGGAAAGTGAATTGGAACGAAATCGCCAATAGATAAGACCATTTTACAATTTGAGCCCAAGTTAGAAGCAGAGGATAAGGTGTAAATTATCGATAGTCCATGTCTCGTAAACTATAAGAGATAATGCAATTTGGCAACCGGCAATGTAATTAGCATGCCGAATATTACTTGGAGAGTGAATTGGAACGAAATCGCCAAAAGATAAGACCATTTTACAATTTGGGCCCAAATTAGAAGCAGAGCCTGAGGTGTAAATTATCGATAGTCCATATCTCGGAAACTATAAGAGATAATGCAATTTGGCAACCGGCAATGTAATTAGCATGCCGAATATTACTTGGAAAGTGAATTGGAACGAAATCGCCAATAGATAAGACCATTTTACAATTTGGGCCCAAGTTAGAAGCAGAGCCTAAGGTGTAAATTATCGATAGTCCATATCTCGGAAACTATAAGAGGTAATGCAATTTGGCAACCGGCAATGTAATTAGCATGCCGAATATTACTTGGAATGTGAATTGGAACGAAATCGCCAATAGATAAGACCATTTTACAATTTGGGCCCAAGTTAGAAGCAGAGCCTAAGATGTAAATAATCGATAGTCCATATCTCAGAAACTATAAGAGATAATGCAATTTGGCAACCGGCAATGTAATTAGCATGCCGAATATTACTTGGAATGTGAATTGGAACGAAATCGCCAATAGATAAGACCATTTTACAATTTGGGCCCAAGTTAGAAGCAGAGCCTAAGGTGTAAATTATCGATAGTCCATATCTCGGAAACTATAAGAGATAATGCAATTTGGCAACCGGCAATGTAATTAGCATGCCGAATATTACTTGGAATGTGAATTGGAACGAAATCGCCAATAGATAAGACCATTTTACAATTTTGGCCCAAGTTAGAAGCAGAGCCTAAGGTGTAAATTATCGATAGTTCATATCTCGGAAACTATAAGAGATAATGCAATTTGGCAACCGGCAATGTAATTAGCATGCCGAATATTACTTGGAATGTGAATTGGAACGAAATCGCCAATAGATAAGACCATTTTACAATTTGGGCCCAAGTTAGAGGCAGAGCCTAAGATGTAAATAATCGATTGTCCATATCTCAGAAACTATAAGAGATAATGCAATTTGGCAACCGGCAATGTAATTAGCATGCCGAATGTTACTTGGAATGTGAATTGGAACGAAATCGCCAATAGATAAGACCATTTTACAATTTGGGCCCAAGTTAGAAGCAGAGCCTAAGGTGTAAATTATCGATAGTCCATATCTCGGAAACTATAAGAGATAATGCAATTTGGCAACCGGCAATGTAATTAGCATGCCGAATATTACTTGGAATGTGAATTGGAACGAAATCGCCAATAGGCCCAAGTTAGAAGCAGAGCCTAAGGTGTAAATTATCGATAGTCCATATCTCGGAAACTATAAGAGATAATGCAATTTGGCAACCAGCAATGTAATTAGCATGCCGAATATTACTTGGAATGTGAATTGGAATGAAATCGCCAATAGATAAGACCATTTTACAATTTGGGCCCAAGTTCGAAGCAGAGCCTAAGGTGTAAATTATCGATAGTCCATATCTCGGAAACTATAAGAGATAATGCAATTTGGCAACCGGCAATGTAATTAGCATGCCGAATATTACTTGGAATGTGAATTGGAACGAAATCGGCAATAGATAAGACCATTTTACAATTTGGGCCCAAGTTAGAATCAGAGCCTAAGATGTAAATTATCGATAGTCCATATCTCGGAAACTATAAGAGATAATGCAATTTGGCAACCGGCAATGTAATTAGCATGCCGAATATTACTTGGAATGTGAATTGGAACGAAATCGCCAATAGATAAGACCATTTTACAATTTGGGCCCAAGTTAGAAGCAGAGCCTAAGGTGTAAATTATCGATAGTCCATATCTCGGAAACTATAAGAGATAATGCAATTTGGCAACCGGCAATGTAATTAGCATGCCGAATATTACTTGGAATGTGAATTGGAACGAAATCGCCAATAGATAAGACCATTTTACAATTTGAGCCCAAGTTAGAACAGAGCCTAAGGTGTAAATTATCCATAGTCCATATCTCGGAAACTATAAGAGATAATGCAATTTGGCAAATGGCAATGTAATTAGCATGCCGAATATTACTTGGAATGTGAATTGGAACGAAATCGCCAATAGATAAGACCATTTTACAATTTGGGCCCAAGTTAGAAGCAGAGCCTAAGGTGTAAATTATCGATAGTCCATATCTCGGAAACTATAAGAGATAATGCAATTTGGCAACCGGCAATGTAATTAGCATGCCGAATACTACTTGGAATGTGAATTGGAACGAAATCGCCAATAGATAAGACCATTTTACAATTTGGGCCCAAGTTAGAAGCAGAGCCTAAGGTGTAAATTATCGATAGTCCATATCTCGGAAACTATAAGAGATAATGCAATTTGGCAACCGGCAATGTAATTAGCATGCCGAATACTACTTGGAATGTGAATTGGAACGAAATCGCCAATAGATAAGACCATTTTACAATTTGGGCCCAAGTTAGAGGCAGAGCCTAAGGTGTAAATTATCGATAGTCCATATCTCGGAAACTATAAGAGATAATTCAATTTGGCAACCGGCAATGTAATTAGCATGCCGAATATTACTTGGAATGTGAATTGGAACGAAATCGCCAATAGATAAGACCATTTTACAATTTGGGCCCAAGCTAGAAGCAGAGCCTAAGGTGTAAATTATCGATAGTCCATATCTCGGAAACTATAAGAGATAATGCAATTTGGCAACCGGCAATGTAATTAGCATGCCGAATATTACTTGGAATGTGAATTGGAACGAAATCGCCAATAGATAAGACCATTTTACAATTTGGGCCCAAGTTAGAAGCAGAGCCTAAGGTGTAAATTATCGATAGTCCATATCTCGGAAACTATAAGAGATAATGCAATTTGGCAACCGGCAATGTAATTAGCATGCCGAATATTACTTGGAATGTGAATTGGAACGAAATCGCCAATAGATAAGACCATTTTACAATTTGGGCCCAAGTTAGAAGCAGAGCCTAAGGTGTAAATTATCGATAGTCCATATCTCGGAAACTATAAGAGATAATGCAATTTGGCAACCGGCAATGTAATTAGCATGCCGAATATTACTTGGAATGTGAATTGGAACGAAATCGCCAATAGATAAGACCATTTTACAATTTGGGCCCAAGTTAGAAGCAGAGCCTAAGATGTAAATAATCGATAGTCCATATCTCGGAAACTATAAGAGATAATGCAATTTGGCAACCGGCAATGTAATTAGCATGCCGAATATTACTTGGAATGTGAATTGGAACGAAATCGCCAATAGATAAGACCATTTTACAATTTGGGCCCAAGTTAGAAGCAGAGCCTAAGGTGTAAATTATCGATAGTCCATATCTCGGAAACTATAAGAGATAATGCAATTTGGCAACCGGCAATGTAATTAGCATGCCGAATATTACTTGGAATGTGAATTGGAACGAAATCGCCAATAGGTAAGACCATTTTACAATTTGGGCCCAAGTTAGAAGCAGAGCCTAAGGTGTAAATTATCGATAGTCCATATCTCGGAAACTATAAGAGATAATGCAATTTGGCAACCGACAATGTAATTAGCATGCCGAATACTACTTGGAATGTGAATTGGAACGAAATCGCCAATAGATAAGACCATTTTACAATTTGGGCCCAAGTTAGAGGCAGAGCCTAAGGTGTAAATTATCGATAGTCCATATCTCGGAAACTATAAGAGATAATTCAATTTGGCAACCGGCAATGTAATTAGCATGCCGAATATTACTTGGAATGTGAATTGGAACGAAATCGCCAATAGATAAGACCATTTTACAATTTGGGCCCAAGCTAGAAGCAGAGCCTAAGGTGTAAATTATCGATAGTCCATATCTCGGAAACTATAAGAGATAATGCAATTTGGCAACCGGCAATGTAATTAGCATGCCGAATATTACTTGAAATGTGAATTGGAACGAAATCGCCAATAGATAAGACGATTTTACAATTTGGGCCCAAGTTAGAAGCAGAGCCTAAGGTGTAAATTATCGATAGTCCATATCTCGGAAACTATAAGAGATAATGCAATTTGGCAACCGGCAATGTAATTAGCATGCCGAATATTACTTGGAATGTGAATTGGAACGAAATCGCCAATAGATAAGACCATTTTACAATTTGGGCCCAAGTTAGAAGCAGAGCCTAAGGTGTAAATTATCGATAGTCCATATCTCGGAAACTATAAGAGATAATGCAATTTGGCAACCGGCAATGTAATTAGCATGCCGAATATTACTTGGAATGTGAATTGGAACGAAATCGCCAATAGATAAGACCATTTTACAATTTGGGCCCAAGTTAGAAGCAGAGCCTAAGATGTAAATAATCGATAGTCCATATCTCGGAAACTATAAGAGATAATGCAATTTGGCAACCGGCAATGTAATTAGCATGCCGAATATTACTTGGAATGTGAATTGGAACGAAATCGCCAATAGATAAGACCATTTTACAATTTGGGCCCAAGTTAGAAGCAGAGCCTAAGGTGTAAATTATCGATAGTCCATATCTCGGAAACTATAAGAGATAATGCAATTTGGCAACCGGCAATGTAATTAGCATGCCGAATATTACTTGGAATGTGAATTGGAACGAAATCGCCAATAGGTAAGACCATTTTACAATTTGGGCCCAAGTTAGAAGCAGAGCCTAAGGTGTAAATTATCGATAGTCCATATCTCGGAAACTATAAGAGATAATGCAATTTGGCAACCGACAATGTAATTAGCATGCCGAATACTACTTGGAATGTGAATTGGAACGAAATCGCCAATAGATAAGACCATTTTACAATTTGGGCCCATGTTAGAGGCAGAGCCTAAGGTGTAAATTATCGATAGTCCATATCTCGGAAACTATAAGAGATAATTCAATTTGGCAACCGGCAATGTAATTAGCATGCCGAATATTACTTGGAATGTGAATTGGAACGAAATCGCCAATAGATAAGACCATTTTACAATTTGGGCCCAAGCTAGAAGCAGAGCCTAAGGTGTAAATTATCGATAGTCCATATCTCGGAAACTATAAGAGATAATGCAATTTGGCAATCGGCAATGTAATTAGCATGCCGAATATTACTTGGAATGTGAATTGGAACGAAATCGCCAATAGATAAGACCATTTTACAATTTGGGCCCAAGTTAGAAGCAGAGCCTAAGATGTAAATAATCGATAGTCCATATCTCGGAAACTATAAGAGATAATGCAATTTGGCAACCGGCAATGTAATTAGCATGCCGAATATTACTTGGAATGTGAATTGGAACGAAATCGCCAATAGATAAGACCATTTTACAATTTGGGCCCAAGTTAGAAGCAGAGCCTAAGGTGTAAATTATCGATAGTCCATATCTCGGAAACTATAAGAGATAATGCAATTTGGCAACCGGCAATGTAATTAGCATGCCGAATATTACTTGGAATGTGAATTGGAACGAAATCGCCAATAGATAAGGCGATTTTACAATTTGGGCCCAAGTTAGAAGCAGAGCCTAAGGGGTAAATTATCGATAGTCCATATCTCGGAAACTACAAGAGATAATGCAATTTGGCAACCGGCAATGTAATTAGCATGCCGAATATTACTTGGAATGTGAATTGGAACGAAATCGCCAATAGATAAGACCATTTTACAATTTGGGTCCAAGTTAGAAGCAGAGCCTAAGGTGTAAATTATCGATAGTCCATATCTCGGAAACTATAAGAGATAATGCAATTTGGCAACCGGCAATGTAATTAGCATGCCGAATATTACTTGGAATGTGAATTGGAATGAAATCGCCAATAGATAAGACCATTTTACAATTTGGGCCCAAGTTAGAAGCAGAGCCTAAGGTGTAAATTATCGATAGTCCATATCTCGGAAACTATAAGAGATAATGCAATTTGGCAACCGGCAATGTAATTAGCATGCCGAATATTACTTGGAATGTGAATTGGAACGAAATCGGCAATAGATAAGACCTTTTACAATTTGGGCCCAAGTTAGAAGCAGAGCCTAAGGTGTAAATTATCGATAGTCGATATCTCGGAAACTATAAGAGATAATGCAATTTGGCAACCGGCAATGTAATTAGCATGCCGAATATTACTTGGAATGTGAATTGGAACGAAATCGCCAATAGATAAGACCATTTTACAATTTGGGCCCAAGTTAGAAGCCGAGCCTAAGATGTAAATTATCGATAGTCCATATCTCGGAAACTATAAGAGATAATGCTTGGCAACCGGCAATGTAATTAGCATGCCGAATATTACTTGGAATGTGAATTGGAACGAAATCGCCAATAGGTAAGACCATTTTACAATTTGGGCCCAAGTTAGAAGCAGAGCCTAAGGTGTAAATTATCGATAGTCCATATCTCGGAAACTATAAGAGATAATTCAAATTGGCAACCGGCAATGTAATTAGCATGCCGGATATTACTTGGAATGTGAATTGGAACGAAATCGCCAATAGATAAGACCATTTTACAATTTGGGCCCAAGTTAGAAGCAGAGCCTAAGGTGTAAATTACCGATAGTCCATACCTCGGAAACTATAAGAGATAATGCAATTTGGCAACCGGCAATGTAATTAGCATGCCGAAAATTACTTGGAATGTGAATTGGAACGAAATCGCCAATAGATAAGACGATTTTACAATTTGAGCCCAAGTTAGAAGCAGAGCCTAAGGTGTAAATTATCGATAGTCCATATCTCGGAAACTATAAGAGATAATGCAATTTGGCAACCGGCAATGTAATTAGCATGCCGAATATTACTTGGAATGTGAATTGGAACGAAATCGCCAATAGATAAGACCATTTTACAATTTGGGCCCAAGTTAGAAGCAGAGCCTAAGGTGTAAATTATCGATAGTCCATATCTCGGAAACTATAAGAGATAATGCAATTTGGCAACCGGCAATGTAATTAGCATGCCGAATATTACTTGGAATGTGAATTGGAACGAAATCGCCAATAGATAAGACCATTTTACAATTTGGGTCCAAGTTAGAAGCAGAGCCTAAGGTGTAAATTATCGATAGTCCATATCTCGGAAACTATAAGAGATAATGCAATTGGGCAACCGGCAATGTAATTAGTATGCCGAATATTACTTGGAATGTGAATTGGAACGAAATCGCCAATAGATAAGACCATTTTACAATTTGGGCCCAAGTTAGAAGCAGAGCCTAAGGTGTAAATTATCGATAGTCCATATCTCGGAAACTATAAGAGATAATGCAATTTGGCAACCGGCAAAGTAATTAGCATGCCGAATATTACTTGGAATGTGAATTGGAACGAAATCGCCAATAGATAAGACCATTTTACAATTTGGGCCCAAGTTAGAAGCAGAGCCTAAGGTGTAAATTATCGATAGTCCATATCTCGGAAACTATAAGAGATAATGCAATTTGGCAACCGGCAATGTAATTAGCATGCCGAATATTACTTGGAATGTGAATTGGAACGAAATCGCCAATAGATAAGACCATTTTACAATTTGGGCCCAAGTTAGAAGCAGAGCCTAAGGCGTAAATTATCGATAGTCCATATCTCGGAAACTATAAGAGATAATGCAATTTGGCAACCGGCAATGTAATTAGCATGCCGAATATTACTTGGAATGTGAATTGGAACGAAATCGCCAATAGATAAGACCATATTACAATTTGGGCCCAAGTTAGAAGCAGAGCCTAAGGTGTAAATTATCGATAGTCCATATCTCGGAAACTATAAGAGATAATGCAATTTGACAACCGGCAATGTAATTAGCATGCCGAATATTACTTGGAATGTGAATTTGAACGAAATCGCCAATAGATAAGACCATTTTACAATTTGGGCCCAAGTTAGAAGCAGAGCCTAAGGTGTAAATTATCGATAGTCCATATCTCGGAAACTATAATAGATAATGCAATTTGCCAACCGGCAATGTAATTAGCATGCCGAATATTACTTGGAATGTGAATTGGAACGAAATCGCCAATAGGTAAGACCATTTTACAATTTGGGCCCAAGTTAGAAGCAGAGCCTAAGGTGTAAATTATCGATAGTCCATATCTCGGAAACTATAAGAGATAATTCAATTTGGCAACCGGCAATGTAATTGGCATGCCGGATATTACTTGGAATGTGAATTGGAACGAAATCGCCAATAGATAAGACCATTTTACAATTTGGGCCCAAGTTAGAAGCAGAGCCTAAGGTGTAAATTACCGATAGTCCATATCTCGGAAACTATAAGAGATAATGCAATTTGGCCACCGGCAATGTATTAGCATGCCGAATATTACTTGGAATGTGAATTGGAACGAAATCGCCAATAGATAAGACCATTTTACAATTTGGGCCCAAGTTAGAAGCAGAGCCTAAGGTGTAAATTACCGATAGTCCATATCTCGGAAACTATAAGAGATAATGCAATTTGGCAAACGGCAATGTAATTAGCATGCCGAATATTACTTGGAATGTGAATTGGAACGAAATCGCCAATAGATAAAACGATTTTATAATTTGGGCCCAAGTTAGAAGCAGAGCCCAAGGTGTAAATTATCGATAGTCCATATCTCGGAAACTATAAGAGATAATGCAATTTGGCAACCGGCAATGTAATTAGAATGCCGAATATTACTTGGAATGGGAATTGGAACGAAATCGCCAATAGATAAGACCATTTTACAATTAGGGCCCAAGTTAGAAGCAGAGCCTAAGGTGTAAATTATAGATAGTCCATATCTCGGAAACTATAAGAGATAATGCAATTTGGCAACCGGCAATGTAATTAGCATGCCGAATATTACTTGGAAATTGAATTGGAACGAAATCGCCAATAGAGAAGACCATTTTACAATTTGGGCCCAAGTTAGAAGCAGAGCCTAAGGAGTAAATTATCGATAGTCCATATCTCGGAAACTATAAGAGATAATGCACTTTGGCAACCGGCAATGTAATTAGCATGCCGAATATTACTTGGAATGTGAATTGGAACGAAATCGCCAATAGATAAGACCATTTTACAATTTGGGCCCAAATTAGAAGCAGAGCCTAAGGTGTAAATTATCGATAGTCCATATCTCGGAAACTATAAGAGATAATGCAATTTGGCAACCGGCAATGTAATTAGCATGCCGAATATTACTTGGAATGTGAATTGGAACGAAATCGCCAATAGATAAGACCATTTTACAATTTGGGCCCAAGTTAGAAGCAGAGCCTAAGGTGTAAATTATCGATAGTCCATATCTCTGAAACTATAAGAGATAATGCAATTTGGCAACCGGCAATGTAATCAGCATGCCGAGTATTACTTGGAATGTGAATTGGAACGAAATCGCCAATAGATAAGGCCATTTTACAATTTGGGCCCAAGTTAGAAGCAGAGCCTAAGGTGTAAATTATCGATAGTCCATATCTCGGAAACTATAAGAGATAATGCAATTTGGCAACCGGCAATGTAATTAGCATGCCGAATATTACTTGGAATGTGAATTGGAACGAAATCGCCAATAGATAAGACCATTTTACAATTTGGGCCCAAGTTAGAAGCAGAGCCTAAGATGTAAATAATCGATAGTCCATATCTCGGAAACTATAAGAGATAATGCAATTTGGCAACCGGCAATGTAATCAGCATGCCGAGTATTACTTGGAATGTGAATTGGAACGAAATCGCCAATAGATAAGACCATTTTACAATTTGGGCCCAAGTTAGAAGCAGAGCCTAAGGTGTAAATTATCGATAGTCCATATCTCGGAAACTATAAGAGATAATGCAATTTGGCAACCGCAATGTAATTAGCATGCCGAATATTACTTGGAATGTGAATTGGAACGAAATCGCCAATAGATAAGACCATTTTACAATTTGGGCCCAAGTTAGAAGCAGAGCCTAAGTTGTAAATAATCGATAGTCCATATCTCGGAAACTATAAGAGATAATGCAATTTGGCAACCGGCAATGTAATTAGCATGCCGAATATTACTTGGAATGTGAATTGGAACGAAATCGCCAATAGGTAAGACCATTTTACAATTTGGGCCCAAGTTAGAAGCAGAGCCTAAGGTGTAAATTATCGATAGTCCATATCTCGGAAACTATAAGAGATAATTCAATTTGGCAACCGGCAATGTAATTAGCATGCCGAATATTACTTGGAATGTGAATTGGAACGAAATCGCCAACAGGTAAGACCATTTTACAATTTGGGCCCAAGTTAGAAGCAGAGCCTAAGGTGTAAATTATCGATAGTCCATATCTCGGAAACTATAAGAGATAATTCAATTTGGCAACCGGCAATGTAATTAGCATGCCGGATATTACTTGGAATGTGAATTGGAACGAAATCGCCAATAGATAAGACCATTTTACAATTTGGGCCCAAGTTAGAAGCAGAGCCTAAGGTGTAAATTATCGATAGTCCATATCTCGGAAACTACAAGAGATAATGCAATTTGGCAACCGGCAATGTAATTAGCATGCCGAATATTACTTGGAATGTGAATTGGAACGAAATCGCCAATAGATAAGACCATTTTACAATTTGGGTCCAAGTTAGAAGCAGAGCCTAAGGTGTAAATTATCGATAGTCCATATCTCGGAAACTATAAGAGATAATTCAATTTGGCAACCGGCAATGTAATTAGCATGCCGAATATTACTTGGAATGTGAATTGGAACGAAATCGCCAATAGATAAGACCATTTTACAATTTGGGCCCAAGCTAGAAGCAGAGCCTAAGGTGTAAATTATCGATAGTCCATATCTCGGAAACTATAAGAGATAATGCAATTTGGCAACCGGCAATGTAATTAGCATGCCGAATATTACTTGAAATGTGAATTGGAACGAAATCGCCAATAGATAAGACGATTTTACAATTTGGGCCCAAGTTAGAAGCAGAGCCTAAGGTGTAAATTATCGATAGTCCATATCTCGGAAACTATAAGAGATAATGCAATTTGGCAACCGGCAATGTAATTAGCATGCCGAATATTACTTGGAATGTGAATTGGAACGAAATCGCCAATAGATAAGACCATTTTACAATTTGGGCCCAAGTTAGAAGCAGAGCCTAAGGTGTAAATTATCGATAGTCCATATCTCGGAAACTATAAGAGATAATGCAATTTGGCAACCGGCAATGTAATTAGCATGCCGAATATTACTTGGAATGTGAATTGGAACGAAATCGCCAATAGGTAAGACCATTTTACAATTTGGGCCCAAGTTAGAAGCAGAGCCTAAGGTGTAAATTATCGATAGTCCATATCTCGGAAACTATAAGAGATAATGCAATTTGGCAACCGACAATGTAATTAGCATGCCGAATACTACTTGGAATGTGAATTGGAACGAAATCGCCAACAGGTAAGACCATTTTACAATTTGGGCCCAAGTTAGAAGCAGAGCCTAAGGTGTAAATTATCGATAGTCCATATCTCGGAAACTATAAGAGATAATTCAATTTGGCAACCGGCAATGTAATTAGCATGCCGAATATTACTTGGAATGTGAATTGGAACGAAATCGCCAACAGGTAAGACCATTTTACAATTTGGGCCCAAGTTAGAAGCAGAGCCTAAGGTGTAAATTATCGATAGTCCATATCTCGGAAACTATAAGAGATAATTCAATTTGGCAACCGGCAATGTAATTAGCATGCCGGATATTACTTGGAATGTGAATTGGAACGAAATCGCCAATAGATAAGACCATTTTACAATTTGGGCCCAAGTTAGAAGCAGAGCCTAAGGTGTAAATTATCGATAGTCCATATCTCGGAAACTACAAGAGATAATGCAATTTGGCAACCGGCAATGTAATTAGCATGCCGAATATTACTTGGAATGTGAATTGGAACGAAATCGCCAATAGGTAAGACCATTTTACAATTTGGGCCCAAGTTAGAAGCAGAGCCTAAGGTGTAAATTATCGATAGTCCATATCTCGGAAACTATAAGAGATAATGCAATTTGGCAACCGACAATGTAATTAGCATGCCGAATATTACTTGGAATGTGAATTGGAACGAAATCGCCAATAGATAAGACCATTTTACAATTTGGGTCCAAGTTAGAAGCAGAGCCTAAGGTGTAAATTATCGATAGTCCATATCTCGGAAACTATAAGAGATAATTCAATTTGGCAACCGGCAATGTAATTAGCATGCCGAATATTACTTGGAATGTGAATTGGAACGAAATCGCCAACAGGTAAGACCATTTTACAATTTGGGCCCAAGTTAGAAGCAGAGCCTAAGGTGTAAATTATCGATAGTCCATATCTCGGAAACTATAAGAGATAATTCAATTTGGCAACCGGCAATGTAATTAGCATGCCGGATATTACTTGGAATGTGAATTGGAACGAAATCGCCAATAGATAAGACCATTTTACAATTTGGGCCCAAGTTAGAAGCAGAGCCTAAGGTGTAAATTATCGATAGTCCATATCTCGGAAACTACAAGAGATAATGCAATTTGGCAACCGGCAATGTAATTAGCATGCCGAATATTACTTGGAATGTGAATTGGAACGAAATCGCCAATAGATAAGACCATTTTACAATTTGGGTCCAAGTTAGAAGCAGAGCCTAAGGTGTAAATTATCGATAGTCCATATCTCGGAAACTATAAGAGATAATTCAATTTGGCAACCGGCAATGTAATTAGCATGCCGAATATTACTTGGAATGTGAATTGGAACGAAATCGCCAATAGATAAGACCATTTTACAATTTGGGCCCAAGCTAGAAGCAGAGCCTAAGGTGTAAATTATCGATAGTCCATATCTCGGAAACTATAAGAGATAATGCAATTTGGCAACCGGCAATGTAATTAGCATGCCGAATATTACTTGAAATGTGAATTGGAACGAAATCGCCAATAGATAAGACGATTTTACAATTTGGGCCCAAGTTAGAAGCAGAGCCTAAGGTGTAAATTATCGATAGTCCATATCTCGGAAACTATAAGAGATAATGCAATTTGGCAACCGGCAATGTAATTAGCATGCCGAATATTACTTGGAATGTGAATTGGAACGAAATCGCCAATAGATAAGACCATTTTACAATTTGGGCCCAAGTTAGAAGCAGAGCCTAAGGTGTAAATTATCGATAGTCCATATCTCGGAAACTATAAGAGATAATGCAATTTGGCAACCGGCAATGTAATTAGCATGCCGAATATTACTTGGAATGTGAATTGGAACGAAATCGCCAATAGATAAGACCATTTTACAATTTGGGCCCAAGTTAGAAGCAGAGCCTAAGATGTAAATAATCGATAGTCCATATCTCGGAAACTATAAGAGATAATGCAATTTGGCAACCGGCAATGTAATTAGCATGCCGAATATTACTTGGAATGTGAATTGGAACGAAATCGCCAATAGATAAGACCATTTTACAATTTGGGCCCAAGTTAGAAGCAGAGCCTAAGGTGTAAATTATCGATAGTCCATATCTCGGAAACTATAAGAGATAATGCAATTTGGCAACCGGCAATGTAATTAGCATGCCGAATATTACTTGGAATGTGAATTGGAACGAAATCGCCAATAGGTAAGACCATTTTACAATTTGGGCCCAAGTTAGAAGCAGAGCCTAAGGTGTAAATTATCGATAGTCCATATCTCGGAAACTATAAGAGATAATGCAATTTGGCAACCGACAATGTAATTAGCATGCCGAATACTACTTGGAATGTGAATTGGAACGAAATCGCCAATAGATAAGACCATTTTACAATTTGGGCCCATGTTAGAGGCAGAGCCTAAGGTGTAAATTATCGATAGTCCATATCTCGGAAACTATAAGAGATAATTCAATTTGGCAACCGGCAATGTAATTAGCATGCCGAATATTACTTGGAATGTGAATTGGAACGAAATCGCCAATAGATAAGACCATTTTACAATTTGGGCCCAAGCTAGAAGCAGAGCCTAAGGTGTAAATTATCGATAGTCCATATCTCGGAAACTATAAGAGATAATGCAATTTGGCAATCGGCAATGTAATTAGCATGCCGAATATTACTTGGAATGTGAATTGGAACGAAATCGCCAATAGATAAGACCATTTTACAATTTGGGCCCAAGTTAGAAGCAGAGCCTAAGATGTAAATAATCGATAGTCCATATCTCGGAAACTATAAGAGATAATGCAATTTGGCAACCGGCAATGTAATTAGCATGCCGAATATTACTTGGAATGTGAATTGGAACGAAATCGCCAATAGATAAGACCATTTTACAATTTGGGCCCAAGTTAGAAGCAGAGCCTAAGGTGTAAATTATCGATAGTCCATATCTCGGAAACTATAAGAGATAATGCAATTTGGCAACCGGCAATGTAATTAGCATGCCGAATATTACTTGGAATGTGAATTGGAACGAAATCGCCAATAGATAAGGCGATTTTACAATTTGGGCCCAAGTTAGAAGCAGAGCCTAAGGGGTAAATTATCGATAGTCCATATCTCGGAAACTACAAGAGATAATGCAATTTGGCAACCGGCAATGTAATTAGCATGCCGAATATTACTTGGAATGTGAATTGGAACGAAATCGCCAATAGATAAGACCATTTTACAATTTGGGTCCAAGTTAGAAGCAGAGCCTAAGGTGTAAATTATCGATAGTCCATATCTCGGAAACTATAAGAGATAATGCAATTTGGCAACCGGCAATGTAATTAGCATGCCGAATATTACTTGGAATGTGAATTGGAATGAAATCGCCAATAGATAAGACCATTTTACAATTTGGGCCCAAGTTAGAAGCAGAGCCTAAGGTGTAAATTATCGATAGTCCATATCTCGGAAACTATAAGAGATAATGCAATTTGGCAACCGGCAATGTAATTAGCATGCCGAATATTACTTGGAATGTGAATTGGAACGAAATCGGCAATAGATAAGACCTTTTACAATTTGGGCCCAAGTTAGAAGCAGAGCCTAAGGTGTAAATTATCGATAGTCGATATCTCGGAAACTATAAGAGATAATGCAATTTGGCAACCGGCAATGTAATTAGCATGCCGAATATTACTTGGAATGTGAATTGGAACGAAATCGCCAATAGATAAGACCATTTTACAATTTGGGCCCAAGTTAGAAGCCGAGCCTAAGATGTAAATTATCGATAGTCCATATCTCGGAAACTATAAGAGATAATGCAATTTGGCAACCGGCAATGTAATTAGCATGCCGAATATTACTTGGAATGTGAATTGGAACGAAATCGCCAATAGGTAAGACCATTTTACAATTTGGGCCCAAGTTAGAAGCAGAGCCTAAGGTGTAAATTATCGATAGTCCATATCTCGGAAACTATAAGAGATAATTCAAATTGGCAACCGGCAATGTAATTAGCATGCCGGATATTACTTGGAATGTGAATTGGAACGAAATCGCCAATAGATAAGACCATTTTACAATTTGGGCCCAAGTTAGAAGCAGAGCCTAAGGTGTAAATTACCGATAGTCCATACCTCGGAAACTATAAGAGATAATGCAATTTGGCAACCGGCAATGTAATTAGCATGCCGAAAATTACTTGGAATGTGAATTGGAACGAAATCGCCAATAGATAAGACGATTTTACAATTTGAGCCCAAGTTAGAAGCAGAGCCTAAGGTGTAAATTATCGATAGTCCATATCTCGGAAACTATAAGAGATAATGCAATTTGGCAACCGGCAATGTAATTAGCATGCCGAATATTACTTGGAATGTGAATTGGAACGAAATCGCCAATAGATAAGACCATTTTACAATTTGGGCCCAAGTTAGAAGCAGAGCCTAAGGTGTAAATTATCGATAGTCCATATCTCGGAAACTATAAGAGATAATGCAATTTGGCAACCGGCAATGTAATTAGCATGCCGAATATTACTTGGAATGTGAATTGGAACGAAATCGCCAATAGATAAGACCATTTTACAATTTGGGTCCAAGTTAGAAGCAGAGCCTAAGGTGTAAATTATCGATAGTCCATATCTCGGAAACTATAAGAGATAATGCAATTGGGCAACCGGCAATGTAATTAGTATGCCGAATATTACTTGGAATGTGAATTGGAACGAAATCGCCAATAGATAAGACCATTTTACAATTTGGGCCCAAGTTAGAAGCAGAGCCTAAGGTGTAAATTATCGATAGTCCATATCTCGGAAACTATAAGAGATAATGCAATTTGGCAACCGGCAAAGTAATTAGCATGCCGAATATTACTTGGAATGTGAATTGGAACGAAATCGCCAATAGATAAGACCATTTTACAATTTGGGCCCAAGTTAGAAGCAGAGCCTAAGGTGTAAATTATCGATAGTCCATATCTCGGAAACTATAAGAGATAATGCAATTTGGCAACCGGCAATGTAATTAGCATGCCGAATATTACTTGGAATGTGAATTGGAACGAAATCGCCAATAGATAAGACCATTTTACAATTTGGGCCCAAGTTAGAAGCAGAGCCTAAGGCGTAAATTATCGATAGTCCATATCTCGGAAACTATAAGAGATAATGCAATTTGGCAACCGGCAATGTAATTAGCATGCCGAATATTACTTGGAATGTGAATTGGAACGAAATCGCCAATAGATAAGACCATATTACAATTTGGGCCCAAGTTAGAAGCAGAGCCTAAGGTGTAAATTATCGATAGTCCATATCTCGGAAACTATAAGAGATAATGCAATTTGACAACCGGCAATGTAATTAGCATGCCGAATATTACTTGGAATGTGAATTTGAACGAAATCGCCAATAGATAAGACCATTTTACAATTTGGGCCCAAGTTAGAAGCAGAGCCTAAGGTGTAAATTATCGATAGTCCATATCTCGGAAACTATAATAGATAATGCAATTTGCCAACCGGCAATGTAATTAGCATGCCGAATATTACTTGGAATGTGAATTGGAACGAAATCGCCAATAGGTAAGACCATTTTACAATTTGGGCCCAAGTTAGAAGCAGAGCCTAAGGTGTAAATTATCGATAGTCCATATCTCGGAAACTATAAGAGATAATTCAATTTGGCAACCGGCAATGTAATTGGCATGCCGGATATTACTTGGAATGTGAATTGGAACGAAATCGCCAATAGATAAGACCATTTTACAATTTGGGCCCAAGTTAGAAGCAGAGCCTAAGGTGTAAATTACCGATAGTCCATATCTCGGAAACTATAAGAGATAATGCAATTTGGCCACCGGCAATGTATTAGCATGCCGAATATTACTTGGAATGTGAATTGGAACGAAATCGCCAATAGATAAGACCATTTTACAATTTGGGCCCAAGTTAGAAGCAGAGCCTAAGGTGTAAATTACCGATAGTCCATATCTCGGAAACTATAAGAGATAATGCAATTTGGCAAACGGCAATGTAATTAGCATGCCGAATATTACTTGGAATGTGAATTGGAACGAAATCGCCAATAGATAAAACGATTTTATAATTTGGGCCCAAGTTAGAAGCAGAGCCCAAGGTGTAAATTATCGATAGTCCATATCTCGGAAACTATAAGAGATAATGCAATTTGGCAACCGGCAATGTAATTAGAATGCCGAATATTACTTGGAATGGGAATTGGAACGAAATCGCCAATAGATAAGACCATTTTACAATTAGGGCCCAAGTTAGAAGCAGAGCCTAAGGTGTAAATTATAGATAGTCCATATCTCGGAAACTATAAGAGATAATGCAATTTGGCAACCGGCAATGTAATTAGCATGCCGAATATTACTTGGAAATTGAATTGGAACGAAATCGCCAATAGAGAAGACCATTTTACAATTTGGGCCCAAGTTAGAAGCAGAGCCTAAGGAGTAAATTATCGATAGTCCATATCTCGGAAACTATAAGAGATAATGCACTTTGGCAACCGGCAATGTAATTAGCATGCCGAATATTACTTGGAATGTGAATTGGAACGAAATCGCCAATAGATAAGACCATTTTACAATTTGGGCCCAAATTAGAAGCAGAGCCTAAGGTGTAAATTATCGATAGTCCATATCTCGGAAACTATAAGAGATAATGCAATTTGGCAACCGGCAATGTAATTAGCATGCCGAATATTACTTGGAATGTGAATTGGAACGAAATCGCCAATAGATAAGACCATTTTACAATTTGGGCCCAAGTTAGAAGCAGAGCCTAAGGTGTAAATTATCGATAGTCCATATCTCTGAAACTATAAGAGATAATGCAATTTGGCAACCGGCAATGTAATCAGCATGCCGAGTATTACTTGGAATGTGAATTGGAACGAAATCGCCAATAGATAAGGCCATTTTACAATTTGGGCCCAAGTTAGAAGCAGAGCCTAAGGTGTAAATTATCGATAGTCCATATCTCGGAAACTATAAGAGATAATGCAATTTGGCAACCGGCAATGTAATTAGCATGCCGAATATTACTTGGAATGTGAATTGGAACGAAATCGCCAATAGATAAGACCATTTTACAATTTGGGCCCAAGTTAGAAGCAGAGCCTAAGATGTAAATAATCGATAGTCCATATCTCGGAAACTATAAGAGATAATGCAATTTGGCAACCGGCAATGTAATCAGCATGCCGAGTATTACTTGGAATGTGAATTGGAACGAAATCGCCAATAGATAAGACCATTTTACAATTTGGGCCCAAGTTAGAAGCAGAGCCTAAGGTGTAAATTATCGATAGTCCATATCTCGGAAACTATAAGAGATAATGCAATTTGGCAACCGGCAATGTAATTAGCATGCCGAATATTACTTGGAATGTGAATTGGAACGAAATCGCCAATAGATAAGACCATTTTACAATTTGGGCCCAAGTTAGAAGCAGAGCCTAAGTTGTAAATAATCGATAGTCCATATCTCGGAAACTATAAGAGATAATGCAATTTGGCAACCGGCAATGTAATTAGCATGCCGAATATTACTTGGAATGTGAATTGGAACGAAATCGCCAATAGGTAAGACCATTTTACAATTTGGGCCCAAGTTAGAAGCAGAGCCTAAGGTGTAAATTATCGATAGTCCATATCTCGGAAACTATAAGAGATAATTCAATTTGGCAACCGGCAATGTAATTAGCATGCCGAATATTACTTGGAATGTGAATTGGAACGAAATCGCCAACAGGTAAGACCATTTTACAATTTGGGCCCAAGTTAGAAGCAGAGCCTAAGGTGTAAATTATCGATAGTCCATATCTCGGAAACTATAAGAGATAATTCAATTTGGCAACCGGCAATGTAATTAGCATGCCGGATATTACTTGGAATGTGAATTGGAACGAAATCGCCAATAGATAAGACCATTTTACAATTTGGGCCCAAGTTAGAAGCAGAGCCTAAGGTGTAAATTATCGATAGTCCATATCTCGGAAACTACAAGAGATAATGCAATTTGGCAACCGGCAATGTAATTAGCATGCCGAATATTACTTGGAATGTGAATTGGAACGAAATCGCCAATAGATAAGACCATTTTACAATTTGGGTCCAAGTTAGAAGCAGAGCCTAAGGTGTAAATTATCGATAGTCCATATCTCGGAAACTATAAGAGATAATGCAATTTGGCAACCGGCAATGTAATTAGAATGCCGAATATTACTTGGAATGGGAATTGGAACGAAATCGCCAATAGATAAGACCATTTTACAATTTGGGCCCAAGTTAGAAGCAGAGCCTAAGGTGTAAATTATAGATAGTCCATATCTCGGAAACTATAAGAGATAATGCAATTTGGCAACCGGCAATGTAATTAGCATGCCGAATATTACTTGGAATGTGAATTGGAACGAAATCGCCAATAGAGAAGACCATTTTACAATTTGGGCCCAAGTTAGAAGCAGAGCCTAAGGTGTAAATTATCGATAGTCCATATCTCGGAAACTACAAGAGATAATGCAATTTGGCAACCGGCAATGTAATTAGCATGCCGAATATTACTTGGAATGTGAATTGGAACGAAATCGCCAATAGATAAGACGATTTTACAATTTGAGCCCAAGTTAGAAGCAGAGCCTAAGGTGTAAATTATCGATAGTCCATATCTCGGAAACTATAAGAGATAATGCAATTTGGCAACCGGCAATGTAATTAGCATGCCGAATATTACTTGGAATGTGAATTGGAACGAAATCGCCAATAGATAAGACCATTTTACAATTTGGGCCCAAGTTAGAAGCAGAGCCTAAGGTGTAAATTATCGATAGTCCATATCTCGGAAACTATAAGAGATAATGCAATTTGGCAACCGGCAATGTAATTAGCATGCCGAATATTACTTGGAATGTGAATTGGAACGAAATCGCCAATAGAGAAGACCATTTTACAATTTGGGCCCAAGTTAGAAGCAGAGCCTAAGGTGTAAATTATCGATAGTCCATATCTCGGAAACTATAAGAGATAATGCAATTTGGCAACCGGCAATGTAATTAGCATGCCGAATATTACTTGGAATGTGAATTGGAACGAAATCGCCAATAGATAAGACCATTTTACAATTTGGGCCCAAGTTAGAAGCAGAGCCTAAGGTGTAAATTATCGATAGTCCATATCTCGGAAACTATAAGAGATAATGCAATTGGGCAACCGGCAATGTAATTAGTATGCCGAATATTACTTGGAATGTGAATTGGAACGAAATCGCCAATAGATAAGACCATTTTACAATTTGGGCCCAAGTTAGAAGCAGAGCCTAAGGTGTAAATTATCGATAGTCCATATCTCGGAAACTATAAGAGATAATGCAATTTGGCAACCGGCAAAGTAATTAGCATGCCGAATATTACTTGGAATGTGAATTGGAACGAAATCGCCAATAGATAAGACCATTTTACAATTTGGGCCCAAGTTAGAAGCAGAGCCTAAGGTGTAAATTATCGATAGTCCATATCTCGGAAACTATAAGAGATAATGCAATTTGGCAACCGGCAATGTAATTAGCATGCCGAATATTACTTGGAATGTGAATTGGAACGAAATCGCCAAGAGATAAGACCATTTTACAATTTGGGCCCAAGTTAGAAGCAGAGCCTAAGGCGTAAATTATCGATAGTCCATATCTCGGAAACTATAAGAGATAATGCAATTTGGCAACCGGCAATGTAATTAGCATGCCGAATATTACTTGGAATGTGAATTGGAACGAAATCGCCAATAGATAAGACCATATTACAATTTGGGCCCAAGTTAGAAGCAGAGCCTAAGGTGTAAATTATCGATAGTCCATATCTCGGAAACTATAAGAGATAATGCAATTTGACAACCGGCAATGTAATTAGCATGCCGAATATTACTTGGAATGTGAATTGGAACGAAATCGCCAATAGATAAGACCATTTTACAATTTGGGCCCAAGTTAGAAGCAGAGCCTAAGGTGTAAATTATCGATAGTCCATATCTCGGAAACTATAATAGATAATGCAATTTGCCAACCGGCAATGTAATTAGCATGCCGAATATTACTTGGAATGTGAATTGGAACGAAATCGCCAATAGGTAAGACCATTTTACAATTTGGGCCCAAGTTAGAAGCAGAGCCTAAGGTGTAAATTATCGATAGTCCATATCTCGGAAACTATAAGAGATAATTCAATTTGGCAACCGGCAATGTAATTGGCATGCCGGATATTACTTGGAATGTGAATTGGAACGAAATCGCCAATAGATAAGACCATTTTACAATTTGGGCCCAAGTTAGAAGCAGAGCCTAAGGTGTAAATTACCGATAGTCCATATCTCGGAAACTATAAGAGATAATGCAATTTGGCCACCGGCAATGTATTAGCATGCCGAATATTACTTGGAATGTGAATTGGAACGAAATCGCCAATAGATAAGACCATTTTACAATTTGGGCCCAAGTTAGAAGCAGAGCCTAAGGTGTAAATTACCGATAGTCCATATCTCGGAAACTATAAGAGATAATGCAATTTGGCAAACGGCAATGTAATTAGCATGCCGAATATTACTTGGAATGTGAATTGGAACGAAATCGCCAATAGATAAGACGATTTTATAATTTGGGCCCAAGTTAGAAGCAGAGCCCAAGGTGTAAATTATCGATAGTCCATATCTCGGAAACTATAAGAGATAATGCAATTTGGCAACCGGCAATGTAATTAGAATGCCGAATATTACTTGGAATGGGAATTGGAACGAAATCGCCAATAGATAAGAACATTTTACAATTAGGGCCCAAGTTAGAAGCAGAGCCTAAGGTGTAAATTATAGATAGTCCATATCTCGGAAACTATAAGAGATAATGCAATTTGGCAACCGGCAATGTAATTAGCATGCCGAATATTACTTGGAATGTGAATTGGAACGAAATCGCCAATAGAGAAGACCATTTTACAATTTGGGCCCAAGTTAGAAGCAGAGCCTAAGGAGTAAATTATCGATAGTCCATATCTCGGAAACTATAAGAGATAATGCAATTTGGCAACCGGCAATGTAATTAGCATGCCGAATATTACTTGGAATGTGAATTGGAACGAAATCGCCAATAGATAAGACCATTTTACAATTTGGGCCCAAATTAGAAGCAGAGCCTAAGGTGTAAATTATCGATAGTCCATATCTCGGAAACTATAAGAGATAATGCAATTTGGCAACCGGCAATGTAATTAGCATGCCGAATATTACTTGGAATGTGAATTGGAACGAAATCGCCAATAGATAAGACCATTTTACAATTTGGGCCCAAGTTAGAAGCAGAGCCTAAGGTGTAAATTATCGATAGTCCATATCTCTGAAACTATAAGAGATAATGCAATTTGGCAACCGGCAATGTAATCAGCATGCCGAGTATTACTTGGAATGTGAATTGGAACGAAATCGCCAATAGATAAGGCCATTTTACAATTTGGGCCCAAGTTAGAAGCAGAGCCTAAGGTGTAAATTATCGATAGTCCATATCTCGGAAACTATAAGAGATAATGCAATTTGGCAACCGGCAATGTAATTAGCATGCCGAATATTACTTGGAATGTGAATTGGAACGAAATCGCCAATAGATAAGACCATTTTACAATTTGGGCCCAAGTTAGAAGCAGAGCCTAAGATGTAAATAATCGATAGTCCATATCTCGGAAACTATAAGAGATAATGCAATTTGGCAACCGGCAATGTAATCAGCATGCCGAGTATTACTTGGAATGTGAATTGGAACGAAATCGCCAATAGATAAGACCATTTTACAATTTGGGCCCAAGTTAGAAGCAGAGCCTAAGGTGTAAATTATCGATAGTCCATATCTCGGAAACTATAAGAGATAATGCAATTTGGCAACCGGCAATGTAATTAGCATGCCGAATATTACTTGGAATGTGAATTGGAACGAAATCGCCAATAGATAAGACCATTTTACAATTTGGGCCCAAGTTAGAAGCAGAGCCTAAGATGTAAATAATCGATAGTCCATATCTCGGAAACTATAAGAGATAATGCAATTTGGCAACCGGCAATGTAATTAGCATGCCGAATATTACTTGGAATGTGAATTGGAACGAAATCGCCAATAGGTAAGACCATTTTACAATTTGGGCCCAAGTTAGAAGCAGAGCCTAAGGTGTAAATTATCGATAGTCCATATCTCGGAAACTATAAGAGATAATTCAATTTGGCAACCGGCAATGTAATTAGCATGCCGAATATTACTTGGATTGTGAATTGGAACGAAATCGCCAACAGGTAAGACCATTTTACAATTTGGGCCCAAGTTAGAAGCAGAGCCTAAGGTGTAAATTATCGATAGTCCATATCTCGGAAACTATAAGAGATAATTCAATTTGGCAACCGGCAATGTAATTAGCATGCCGGATATTACTTGGAATGTGAATTGGAACGAAATCGCCAATAGATAAGACCATTTTACAATTTGGGCCCAAGTTAGAAGCAGAGCCTAAGGTGTAAATTATCGATAGTCCATATCTCGGAAACTACATGAGATAATGCAATTTGGCAACCGGCAATGTAATTAGCATGCCGAATATTACTTGGAATGTGAATTGGAACGAAATCGCCAATAGATAAGACCATTTTACAATTTGGGTCCAAGTTAGAAGCAGAGCCTAAGGTGTAAATTATCGATAGTCCATATCTCGGAAACTATAAGAGATAATGCAATTTGGCAACCGGCAATGTAATTAGAATGCCGAATATTACTTGGAATGGGAATTGGAACGAAATCGCCAATAGATAAGACCATTTTACAATTTGGGCCCAAGTTAGAAGCAGAGCCTAAGGTGTAAATTATAGATAGTCCATATCTCGGAAACTATAAGAGATAATGCAATTTGGCAACCGGCAATGTAATTAGCATGCCGAATATTACTTGGAATGTGAATTGGAACGAAATCGCCAATAGAGAAGACCATTTTACAATTTGGGCCCAAGTTAGAAGCAGAGCCTAAGGTGTAAATTATCGATAGTCCATATCTCGGAAACTACAAGAGATAATGCAATTTGGCAACCGGCAATGTAATTAGCATGCCGAATATTACTTGGAATGTGAATTGGAACGAAATCGCCAATAGATAAGACGATTTTATAATTTGGGCCCAAGTTAGAAGCAGAGCCCAAGGTGTAAATTATCGATAGTCCATATCTCGGAAACTATAAGAGATAATGCAATTTGGCAACCGGCAATGTAATTAGAATGCCGAATATTACTTGGAATGGGAATTGGAACGAAATCGCCAATAGATAAGACCATTTTACAATTTGGGCCCAAGTTAGAAGCAGAGCCTAAGATGTAAATAATCGATAGTCCATATCTCGGAAACTATAAGAGATAATGCAATTTGGCAACCGGCAATGTAATCAGCATGCCGAGTATTACTTGGAATGTGAATTGGAACGAAATCGCCAATAGATAAGACCATTTTACAATTTGGGCCCAAGTTAGAAGCAGAGCCTAAGGTGTAAATTATCGATAGTCCATATCTCGGAAACTATAAGAGATAATGCAATTTGGCAACCGGCAATGTAATTAGCATGCCGAATATTACTTGGAATGTGAATTGGAACGAAATCGCCAATAGATAAGACCATTTTACAATTTGGGCCCAAGTTAGAAGCAGAGCCTAAGATGTAAATAATCGATAGTCCATATCTCGGAAACTATAAGAGATAATGCAATTTGGCAACCGGCAATGTAATTAGCATGCCGAATATTACTTGGAATGTGAATTGGAACGAAATCGCCAATAGGTAAGACCATTTTACAATTTGGGCCCAAGTTAGAAGCAGAGCCTAAGGTGTAAATTATCGATAGTCCATATCTCGGAAACTATAAGAGATAATTCAATTTGGCAACCGGCAATGTAATTAGCATGCCGAATATTACTTGGATTGTGAATTGGAACGAAATCGCCAACAGGTAAGACCATTTTACAATTTGGGCCCAAGTTAGAAGCAGAGCCTAAGGTGTAAATTATCGATAGTCCATATCTCGGAAACTATAAGAGATAATTCAATTTGGCAACCGGCAATGTAATTAGCATGCCGGATATTACTTGGAATGTGAATTGGAACGAAATCGCCAATAGATAAGACCATTTTACAATTTGGGCCCAAGTTAGAAGCAGAGCCTAAGGTGTAAATTATCGATAGTCCATATCTCGGAAACTACAAGAGATAATGCAATTTGGCAACCGGCAATGTAATTAGCATGCCGAATATTACTTGGAATGTGAATTGGAACGAAATCGCCAATAGATAAGACCATTTTACAATTTGGGTCCAAGTTAGAAGCAGAGCCTAAGGTGTAAATTATCGATAGTCCATATCTCGGAAACTATAAGAGATAATGCAATTTGGCACCGGCAATGTAATTAGAATGCCGAATATTACTTGGAATGGGAATTGGAACGAAATCGCCAATAGATAAGACCATTTTACAATTTGGGCCCAAGTTAGAAGCAGAGCCTAAGGTGTAAATTATAGATAGTCCATATCTCGGAAACTATAAGAGATAATGCAATTTGGCAACCGGCAATGTAATTAGCATGCCGAATATTACTTGGAATGTGAATTGGAACGAAATCGCCAATAGAGAAGACCATTTTACAATTTGGGCCCAAGTTAGAAGCAGAGCCTAAGGTGTAAATTATCGATAGTCCATATCTCGGAAACTACAAGAGATAATGCAATTTGGCAACCGGCAATGTAATTAGCATGCCGAATATTACTTGGAATGTGAATTGGAACGAAATCGCCAATAGATAAGACGATTTTATAATTTGGGCCCAAGTTAGAAGCAGAGCCCAAGGTGTAAATTATCGATAGTCCATATCTCGGAAACTATAAGAGATAATGCAATTTGGCAACCGGCAATGTAATTAGAATGCCGAATATTACTTGGAATGGGAATTGAAACGAAATCGCCAATAGATAAGACCATTTTACAATTTGGGCCCAAGTTAGAAGCAGAGCCTAAGGTGTAAATTATCGATAGTCCATATCTCGGAAACTACAAGAGATAATGCAATTTGGCAACCGGCAATGTAATTAGCATGCCGAATATTACTTGGAATGTGAATTGGAACGAAATCGCCAATAGATAAGACCATTTTACAATTTGGGTCCAAGTTAGAAGCAGAGCCTAAGGTGTAAATTATCGATAGTCCATATCTCGGAAACTATAAGAGATAATGCAATTTGGCAACCGGCAATGTAATTAGAATGCCGAATATTACTTGGAATGGGAATTGGAACGAAATCGCCAATAGATAAGACCATTTTACAATTTGGGCCCAAGTTAGAAGCAGAGCCTAAGGTGTAAATTATAGATAGTCCATATCTCGGAAACTATAAGAGATAATGCAATTTGGCAACCGGCAATGTAATTAGCATGCCGAATATTACTTGGAATGTGAATTGGAACGAAATCGCCAATAGAGAAGACCATTTTACAATTTGGGCCCAAGTTAGAAGCAGAGCCTAAGGTGTAAATTATAGATAGTCCATATCTCGGAAACTATAAGAGATAATGCAATTTGGCAACCGGCAATGTAATTAGCATGCCGAATATTACTTGGAATGTGAATTGGAACGAAATCGCCAATAGAGAAGACCATTTTACAATTTGGGCCCAAGTTAGAAGCAGAGCCTAAGGTGTAAATTATCGATAGTCCATATCTCGGAAACTACAAGAGATAATGCAATTTGGCAACCGGCAATGTAATTAGCATGCCGAATATTACTTGGAATGTCAATTGGAACGAAATCGCCAATAGATAAGACGATTTTATAATTTGGGCCCAAGTTAGAAGCAGAGCCCAAGGTGTAAATTATCGATAGTCCATATCTCGGAAACTATAAGAGATAATGCAATTTGGCAACCGGCAATGTAATTAGAATGCCGAATATTACTTGGAATGGGAATTGGAACGAAATCGCCAATAGATAAGACCATTTTACAATTTGGGCCCAAGTTAGAAGCAGAGCCTAAGGTGTAAATTATAGATAGTCCATATCTCGGAAACTATAAGAGATAATGCAATTTGGCAACCGGCAATGTAATTAGCATGCCGAATATTACTTGGAATGTGAATTGGAACGAAATCGCCAATAGAGAAGACCATTTTACAATTTGGGCCCAAGTTAGAAGCAGAGCCTAAGGAGTAAATTATCGATAGTCCATATCTCGGAAACTATAAGAGATAATGCAATTTGGCAACCGGCAATGTAATTAGCATGCCGAATATTACTTGGAATGTGAATTGGAACGAAATCGCCAATAGATAAGACCATTTTACAATTTGGGCCCAAGTTAGAAGCAGAGCCTAAGGTGTAAATTATCGATAGTCCATATCTCTGAAACTATAAGAGATAATGCAATTTGGCAACCGGCAATGTAATCAGCATGCCGAGTATTACTTGGAATGTGAATTGGAACGAAATCGCCAATAGATAAGGCCATTTTACAATTTGGGCCCAAGTTAGAAGCAGAGCCTAAGGTGTAAATTATCGATAGTCCATATCTCGGAAACTATAAGAGATAATGCAATTTGGCAACCGGCAATGTAATTAGCATGCCGAATATTACTTGGAATGTGAATTGGAACGAAATCGCCAATAGATAAGACCATTTTACAATTTGGGCCCAAGTTAGAAGCAGAGCCTAAGATGTAAATAATCGATAGTCCATATCTCGGAAACTATAAGAGATAATGCAATTTGGCAACCGGCAATGTAATCAGCATGCCGAGTATTACTTGGAATGTGAATTGGAACGAAATCGCCAATAGATAAGACCATTTTACAATTTGGGCCCAAGTTAGAAGCAGAGCCTAAGGTGTAAATTATCGATAGTCCATATCTCGGAAACTATAAGAGATAATGCAATTTGGCAACCGGCAATGTAATTAGCATGCCGGATATTACTTGGAATGTGAATTGGAACGAAATCGCCAATAGATAAGACCATTTTACAATTTGGGCCCAAGTTAGAAGCAGAGCCTAAGGTGTAAATTATCGATAGTCCATATCTCGGAAACTACAAGAGATAATGCAATTTGGCAACCGGCAATGTAATTAGCATGCCGAATATTACTTGGAATGTGAATTGGAACGATATCGCCAATAGATAAGACCATTTTACAATTTGGGTCCAAGTTAGAAGCAGAGCCTAAGGTGTAAATTATCGATAGTCCATATCTCGGAAACTATAAGAGATAATGCAATTTGGCAACCGGCAATGTAATTAGCATGCCGAATATTACTTGGAATGTGAATTGGAATGAAATCGCCAATAGATAAGACCATTTTACAATTTGGGCCCAAGTTAGAAGCAGAGCTTAAGGTGTAAATTATCGATAGTCCATATCTCGGAAACTATAAGAGCTAATGCAATTTGGCAACCGGCAATGTAATTAGCATGCCGAATATTACTTGGAATGTGAATTGGAACGAAATCGGCAATAGATAAGACCATTTTACAATTTGGGCCCAAGTTAGAAGCAGAGCCTAAGGTGTAAATTATCGATAGTCGATATCTCGGAAACTATAAGAGATAATGCAATTTGGCAACCGGCAATGAAATTAGCATGCCGAATATTACTTGGAATGTGAATTGGAACGAAATCGCCAATAGATAAGACCATTTTACAATTTGGGCCCAAGTTAGAAGCAGAACCTAAGATGTAAATTATCGATAGTCCATATCTCGGAAACTATAAGAGATAATGCAATTTGGCAACCGGCAATGTAATTAGCATGCCGAATATTACTTGGAATGTGAATTGGAACGAAATCGCCAATAGGTAAGACCATTTTACAATTTGGGCCCAAGTTAGAAGCAGAGCCTAAGGTGTAAATTATCGATAGTCCATATCTCGGAAACTATAAGAGATAATTCAATTTGGCAATCGGCAATGTAATTAGCATGCCGGATATTACTTGGAATGTGAATTGGAACGAAATCGCCAATAGATAAGACCATTTTACAATTTGGGCCCAAGTTAGAAGCAGAGCCTAAGGTGTAAATTACCGATAGTCCATATCTCGGAAACTATAAGAGATAATGCAATTTGGCAACCGGCAATGTAATTAGCATGCCGAATATTACTTGGACTGTGAATTGGAACGAAATCGCCAATAGATAAGACCATTTTACAATTTGGGCCCAAGTTAGAAGCAGAGCCTAAGGTGTAAATTATCGATAGTCCATATCTCTGAAACTATAAGAGATAATGCAATTTGGCAACCGGCAATGTAATCAGCATGCCGAGTATTACTTGGAATGTGAATTGGAACGAAATCGCCAATAGATAAGGCCATTTTACAATTTGGGCCCAAGTTAGAAGCAGAGCCTAAGGTGTAAATTATCGATAGTCCATATCTCGGAAACTATAAGAGATAATGCAATTTGGCAACCGGCAATGTAATTAGCATGCCGAATATTACTTGGATGTGAATTGGAACGAAATCGCCAATAGATAAGACCATTTTACAATTTGGGCCCAAGTTAGAAGCAGAGCCTAAGGTGTAAATTATCGATAGTCCATATCTCGGAAACTATAAGAGATAATGCAATTTGGCAACCGGCAATGTAATTAGCATGCCGAATATTACTTGGAATGTGAATTGGAACGAAATCGCCAATAGATAAGACCATTTTACAATTTGGGCCCAAGTTAGAAGCAGAGCCTAAGGTGTAAATTATCGATAGTCCATATCTCGGAAACTATAAGAGATAATGCAATTTGGCAACCGGCAATGTAATTAGCATGCCGAATATTACTTGGAATGTGAATTGGAACGAAATCGCCAATAGATAAGACCATTTTACAATTTGGGCCCAAGTTAGAAGCAGAGCCTAAGGTGTGAATTATCGATAGTCCATATCTCGGAAACTATAAGAGATAATGCAATTTGGCAACCGGCAATGTAATTAGCATGCCGCATATTACTTCGAATGTGAATTGGAACGAAATCGCCAATAGATAAGACGATTTTACAATTTGAGCCCAAGTTAGAAGCAGAGCCTAAGGTGTAAATTATCGATAGTCCATATCTCGGAAACTATAAGAGATAATGCAATTTGGCAACCGGCAATGTATTAGCATGCCGAATATTACTTGGAATGTGAATTGGAACGAAATCGCCAATAGATAAGACGATTTTACAATTTGAGCCCAAGTTAGAAGCAGAGCCTAAGGTGTAAATTATCGATAGTCCATATCTCGGAAACGATAAGAGATAATGCAATTTGGCAAC